>NC_067481.1:81659390-81679390 GCF_947179515.1 Apodemus sylvaticus
CTGTCTGTCTGTCTGTCTGTCTCTCTCTCTCTCTCTCTGCCTATGGAACAGGGTGGAGCTCTCAGTTACTGTCCCAGTGCCCTCCCGCATGCCACTATGTTCCCTGCCACGATGACTATGGACTAAACCTCTGAAACTGTAATGAAAGCCCCCAGTTCAATGCTTTCTCTTATGAGCGTTGCCTTGGTCATGGTGTCTCTTCACAGTAATAGAACAGTGACTAAGACACAGGGCCTCACTGTGTAGCCCTGGCTGTCCTAGAACTCATTATGCAGACCAGGGTGGTCTGGAACTCTTGGAGTTGCACCTGCCTCTGTCTCTAGAGTATGCCACAATACCCAGCTGGCCTTTCTGTTTTGCACAGCCATTTCCTCTGTTTCTGGGTGCTTGTATGCCTATTTGCTGCCTCTTCAGTAAGGCCTATCTGACCTACCAACTAAATCCTCCTGCTTCTGACTCTCCTGTGATCACTCTATTATAATTACCTCTTTTGAAAGGGAAGTCATGCCGGGCGGTGGTGGCGCACACCTGTAATCCCAGCACTTGGGAGGCAGAGGCAGGAGGATTTCTGAGTTTGAGGCCAGCCTGGTCTCCAGAGTGAGTTCCAAGGCAGCCAGGACTACACAGAGAAACCCTGTCTCGAGAAACCAAAAAAAAAAAAAAAAAAAGAAGAAGAAAAAAAAAAAAAGAAAGGGAAGTCATGAGTGGCATGGATTCCTTCCAGTGTGAGCCTGAGCCCTGAGTAGACCTTGGTGCTGCCTCTGTACCCAATCCCATAACACTAGAGGAAGCTCAACTCCCAGATGCTCTGAAATGCCCAGGATCATAGGTGAGGAGGCTATAAATCTGCCCCAACACCCGGAGTAAGTGGGACCCCTAGGATCCAAAGATGCAGGAACCCCTACCCCGCCAGTGACACGGGTTCCTACTGGTCTGAAACTGCACCTAGAGCAGACCTGGGGTGCTGGCTCTTCACCCACTCTTAAAACATCCAGAGGGAGCCCGACTCCCAGGTGCTCTGAAACCCCCCAGGATCATAGGATCATAGGATCACAGGATCACAAAAGAAACTTGACTCCCAGGAGATCAGACATACCCAGGAGCACTGGAGCTCTGACACATTCAAGATCACAATTGAGGCCACAGCATCTTCCCCAACACCCAGTGTAACTAAGACCCACATAGGGAACCAGGGAAACACAAACCCCTGCCCAGCTAGAGTCATGGGCTCCTTCCAGATTGCATCCATGCCCAGAGCAACCCCAGGGCTCTGGCTTCCCACCCAACCCTGCAACACCTAGGGAAAGCTTAATTCCAGGAGCTCTGACACAACAGGATCTCAGGAGCTTGGTCACACCAGGATTTCAGGATCCCAGAGGCAGCTTGACTCCCAGGAGCTCTGACACACTCAGGATCATAGGATCCCAGAATCACAGGATTACAGACAACTGGACTCTGAGGAGTTCTGACACAACCAGGATCACAGGAGGGACAGGCTCCAGTCAGAGACAGCAAGGTCAAGCAGCACTAGAGATAACCAGATGTGGAGAGTCAAACGCAAGGACATACACAACAGACACCAGGGCTACATGGCATCAGAACCCAGGTCTCCCACCATAGCAAGTCCTGGAAAACCCCATCACACCAGAAAAGCAAGCTTCGGATTTAAAATCATATCTCATGATAATGATAGAGGACTTTAAGAAGGACATAATAAGTCCCTTAAAGAAATACAGGAGAGCTTTGAGCAGTGTCAGTTATCATAGTCAATTAGGTTTATCCGAGGCATGATTATTGCTAATAAAAATACAGGAGAACACTGATAAACAGGTAGAAGTCCTTAAAGAAGAAACACAAAAATCCCTTAAAGAATTACAGAAAAACACAACCAAACAGGTGAAGGAATTTAACAAAATCATCCAGGATCTAAAAATGGAACTAGAAACAATAAACAAATCACAAAAAGAGACAACCCTGGAAATGGAAAACCTAGGAAAGAGATGAGAAGTCACAGATGGAAGCATCACCAACAGAACACAAGGGATAGAAGAGAAAATCTCAGGTGAGGAAGATGCCATAGAAAACATTGACACAACAGTCAAAGAAATCACAAAAGCTCCTAACCCAAAACATCCAGGAAATCCAGGACACAATGAAAAAAAAAAAAAAAAAAACCAAACCTAAGGATAATAGGTATAGAAGAGATCAAAGATTCCCAAATTAAAGGACCAGTAAATATCTTCAACAAAATTATAGAAGAAAACTTCCCTAACCTAAAGAAAGAGGTGCCCATAAACATACAAAAGGCCTACAGAACTCCAAATAGGTTGGACCAGAAAAGAAATTCCTCCCATCACATAATAGTCAAAAAACACAAAATGCACAAAACAAAGAAAGAATATTAAAAGTAGTAAGGGGAAAAGGTCAAGTAACCTATAAAGGCAGACCTATTAGAATTACACCAGACTTCTTACCAGAGACTATGAAAGCTAGAAGATCCTGGGCAGATGTTATACAGACCCTAAGAGAACATAAATGCCCAGGCTACTATACCCAGCAAAACTCTCAGTTACCCTAGATGGAGAAACCAAGATATTCCATGACAAAACCAAATTTACACAATATCTTTCCACAAATCCAGCCCTTCAAAGGATAATAAATGGAAAACTCCAACACAAAGAGGGAAACAACACCCTAGAAAAAGCAAGAAAGTAATCTTTCAATAAACCCAAAAGAAGGTAGCCACACAAACATAATTTCACCTCTAACCAAAAAAAAAAAAAAAAAAAAAAAAAAAAAAAAAAAAAAAAAAAAAAACCAACAACAACAACAAAAAAAAACAGGAAGCAACAATCACTTTTCCTTAATATCGCTTAACATCAATGGACTCAATTCCCCAATAAAAAGACATAGACTAACAGACTGGATACATAAACAGGACCCAGCATTTTGCTGCATACAGAAAACACCTCAGTGACAAAGAAAAGACTACCTCAGAGTAAAGGCTGAAAAAAATCTTCCAAGCAAATGGTCCCAAGAAACAAGCTGGAGTAGCCATTCTAATATCTAATAAAATCGGCTTTCAACTAATATTTATCAAAAAAGATAAGGATGGATATTTTATACTCATCAAAAGAAAAATCTACCAAGATGAGCTCTCAATTCTGAACATCTATGCTCCAACTGCAAGAGCACCCACATTCATAAAAGAAACTGTACTAAAGCTCAAAGTATACATTGCACCTCACACAATAATAGTGGGAGACTTCAACACCCCACTCTCATCAATGGATCAGTCATGGAAACAGAAACTAAGCAAAGATGCAGTAAAACTAACAGAAGTTATGAACCAAATGGATTTAACATATATCTATAAAACATTTCATTCTAAAACAAAATAATATACCCTCTTCTCAGCACCCTATGGGACCTTTTCCAAAATGACCATATAATTGGTCACAAAACAGGCCTCAACAGATACAAGAAGATTAAAACAAGCCCATGTATCCTATCAGATGACCACAGACTAAGGCTGGTCTTCAATAACAACAAAAACAATAGAAAGCCCATATACACATGGAAGCTGAACAATACTCTACTCAATGATAACTTGGTCAAGGAATAAATAAATAAAGAAATTGAAGACTTTTTAGAATTTAGTGAAAATGAAAGCACAACATGCCAAAACTTATGGGACACAATGAAAGCAGTGCTAAGAGGAAAACTCCTAGCTCTGAGCACTTCCCAAAAGAAACTGGAGAGAGCATACACTAGCAGCTTGGCAGCACTCCTGGAAGCTCTAGAACAAAAAGAAGCAAATACACACAAGAGGAGTAGAAGGCAGGAAATAAATTTAGGGCTGAAATCAACCAAGTAGAAACAAAAAGAACTACAAAGAATCAACAAAACTAGGAGCTGGTTCTTTGAGAAAATCAGCAAGATAGATAAACCTTTAGCCAGACTAACTACAGGGCATAGGGACAGTATCCAAATTAACAAAATCAGAAATGAAAAAGAAGACATAACAACAGAAACTGAGGAAATTCAAAAATCATCAGATCCTACAAAAGCCTATACTTAACATAACTGGAAAATTTGGATGAAATGGACAATTTTCTAGACAGATGCCAGGTACCAAAATTAAGTCAGGATAAGATAAACCATCTAAATAGCCCCATAACCCCTAAAGAAATAGAAACAGTCATTAAAAGTCTCCCCCGCCCCCCCAAAAGCCCAGATGAGTTTAGTGCAGAATTCTATCAGACCTTCAAAGAAGACCTAATAAAAATACTTTTCAAACTATTCCACAGAATAGAAACAGAAGGAACACTACCTAATTTCTTCTATGAAGCCACAGTTATGCTTATTCCTAAACCATACAAAGACCCAACAAAGAAAGAGAACTTCAGACCAAATTCCCTTATGAATATCAATGCAAAAATACTCAATAAAATTCTCACAAACCGAATTCAAGAACACATCAAAACGATCATCCACCACGATCAAGTAGGCTTTATCCCAGGGATGCAGGGATGGTTCAATATATGGAAATCCATCAACGTAATCCACTATATAAACAAACTGAAAGAAAAAAAAAAAAACCCACATGATCCTGAAAAAGCATTTGACAAAATTCAACTCCCCTTCATGGTAAAAGTCTTGGAAAGATGAGGAATTCAAGGCCCATACCTAAACATACTTAAGCCAATATACAGCAAACCAGTAGCCAACATCAAACTAAATGGAAAGAAACTTAAAGCAATCCCACTAAAATCAGGGACTAGACAAGGCTGCCCACTCTCTCCCTACCTATTCAATATAGTACTTAGGGTTCTAGCCAGAGCAACTACACAACAAAAGGAGGTCAAAGAGATACAAATTGGAAAGGAAAATATCCTATTTGCAGATGATATGATAGTATACTTAAGTGACCCCAAAAATTCCACCAAAGAACTCCTAAACCTGATAACTTTAGCAATGTGGCTGGATATAAAATTAACTCAAAAAAAATCAGTAGCTTTCTTCTACTCAAAGAATAAATAGGCGGAGAAAGAAATTAGGGAAAGGACAACCTTCACAATAGTCACAAATAACATAAAATACCTTGGTGTGACTCTAGCCAAGCAAGTGAAAGATCTGTATGACTAGATCTTCAAATCTCTGAAGAAAGAAATCGAAGAAGATCTCAGAAGATGGAAAGATCCCCTATGCTCATGGATTGGCAGGATTAATATAGTAAAAAGGGGCCATCTTGCCAAAAGCAATCTACAGATTCAATGCAATCCCCATCAAAATTCCAACTCAATTCTTCATAGAGTTAGAGCAATTTGCAAATTCATTTGGAATGACAAAAACCCAGGATAGCGAAAACTATTCTCAACAATAAAAGAATTTCTGTGGGAATCACCATCCCTGACCTCAAGATGTATTACAGAGCAATAGTAATAAAAATTGTATTGTATTGGTATAGTGACAGGAAAGTAGACCAGTGGAATAGAATTGAAGACCCAGAAATGAACCCATACACTTATGATCACTTGATCTTTGACAAAAGAGCTAAAGCCATCCAGTGGAAAAAGAGCATTTTTCAACAAATGGTGCTGGTTTAACTGTTGGTCACCATGTAGATGCATGCAAATCAATCCATTCTTATCTCCTTGAACAAAGCTCAAGTCCAAGTGGATCAAGGACCTCCACATAAAACCTGAAACTAATAGAAGAGAAGGTGGGGAAGATCCTCAAACACATGGGCACAGGGGAAAATTTCCTGAACAGAACACCAACAGCTTGTGCTATAAGACCAGCAATAGCCAAATGGGACCTCATAAAATTGCAAAGCTTCTGTAAGGCAAAGGGCACTGTCAATAGGACAAAACGGCAACCAATAGATTGGGAAAAGATCTTTACCAACCCTACCTCTGATAAAGGGCTAATATCCAATATATACAAAGAACTCAAGAAGTTAAACTCCAGAAAACCAAATACACATGAATCATCAAGGGCAGTTCAATCCAGATGAATCCACGAGGCTCGCCAACAAGCCCAAACCCACAGAAGCAGTAAGAAGCTGCAGGAACCTAACAAGAACTCCTTTGCTAGGTTTCTCTCTATGAAGTCACCACAAGTGAAGCTTAGCCACACAGTGTAAGGCGGTGAGCCAATCCCTGTGTGCTGTCAGTGAAGAGCAGGGGCAGAGCAAAGCAAACCAGCGCTTGAGCTCCCTGCTCTGTGGGGTCACATTTGCATTCTTTCTAAATACCATGCATCCCTTCACAGGTTTGCTAAAGCAGACCACCCTTCTTTTCGCCCGTGTCTGCTTCAGGAAAACATTCTTTCAAGTGTCGGCTCTTGCAAAACGTCATTCAACATAAACCCACTTTCCAAAGAAAGCAGAAATTTCCACTTCGATATCCTTCTTTCTGTTTTAGAATTTTTGTTTTCTCTAACATTAACAATCTACACACAACAGAAATAACAATAAAAACCATCACATTTTAAATAAATGTCTTATGTACAATATAGACAATAGTGTCCCCACCGGCGGGACCTAGTAATTCGGGGTGTTGAGGAGAACCCAAACCTGAAAGAGAAAAGGAAAGAAGAGGGAGGCCAAGCAATCAGGGTGTCTTTGTCAAGGCCTCTTTAATGAACCGCAAAACACCTGGTTATGAACCCTCAGTGAGAGGAAGTAGAGAGGGGCTGAGGGGAATACTAGAAGCACAGAAAGAGAAAAGGTCATGGGGTGGAAGTTGACTCCAGCTAGAGGCATCTGCAGCTTTCCTGGAATGCTGGTACCACCCAGACCATCCCTGGTGTTCGGCTGGGATGAGAACCTGTTGATCAGCCTTGTGTGAAGAAGGTGGGAGGGGGAGGGGGGGTGTTTGCTGTAAACCACAAGGTTGGTGAACTTTCAAGGTGAGGGCTGTTGAAACTCTGGTTTTCTAGGGTTTGGTCTCGGACACAATAGTCTAACAAAACAACTTTAAATTTCTATCAATAGACAGTAATTCACACAAAATGACTTTTAATTTCTATCAATAGACAGTAATTCACACAAAATGACTTTTAATTTCTATCAATATACAATAATTCAATCAAAACTCTAATTTTTTAATCAATCCCTGATCATAACCAATAACAACCTTCCACCCTAGATGATAACAACCATAACACATTAATGACCAAACCTACCCACCCCAACTTAACGGACCAGAGCATCACTATTCATATATATGTGCATATATATTTGAGCTAGGTCTTATGTAGCCCAGGCTAGCCTGAAACTCAATATATAATGAAGGATAACCTCCAAGTTTGATCCTACTACCTCTACTTCTGCAATGCTAGCATCACTGTGAGCTGTTGTGTCTGGGTTCATGTGTGTTGCTGGGACTCAAACCCAGGACATCACGAATGCTAAAGAAGAACTCTGCCAATTGAGGCATATCCACAGCTTGGATCTTGATTGGTCAATCACTGACTTCTTGGTACTGAGACGATGCTTCTCCCATCTTGAAACTGAAGGGTCAAAGGCCACCTAAAGCTCCCCAGGCTTGTTTTCCTGGAGGGCCTACCCAGTTGTCTGTGGTGGTTGTGGCAGAGCATTGCCTTCTGGAGCAGGGAGACTTCATTGCCGTGGTCCCTGCAGCTAGTGGGTTCTCAGGGTAAGCAGGAAGTGACCAAGTCCTCCAAGCCGCTGGTCCGGCCTCCTGCTGGGAAGGGGCTTCTCAGCTGACTGTCGCCCACTGTGGGCTTAGTTAGGGTTTCTATTTCTGTGATAAAACCCTGGCCAGAAATAACTTGGGGAAGAAAGGGTTTAGTTCATCTGACACTTCAGGTTAATAGTCCATCACTGGGGGAGGTCAAAGCAGGAATTCAATCAAGCAGGACCGGGACTTAGAGGCCAGGGAGGAGTGTTGCTTAGTGGTTAGCGTGCTCCCTATGGCTGGCTCAGATCCCCTCTTATTAACCCAGAACCACCTGCCCAGGTGTGGCACTGCCCACAATATGCGAACCCTCTCACATCAATCACTCCTATATGAAACTGTCCCATTGGCTTGCCTACAGGCTAATCTATAGAAGGGGATTCCCTGATTGTGGTTTTCTTTCCTCGGACTGCTCTGGCTTCTGTCAAGTTAACAAAATACTAGCTTGTTCAGAGACCATTCCAAGGCCTGAACAGCTCACTTCCGGGTATATGTTTATGGCTTATTCACTGAAACAGCAGAATCATATGGTTCTTAGGATTAGGACTTCAAGCTAACTTTCTCAACAGCATTTGACAGTGCTTAATAGATATCCTGGGCCCTGGGTAGAACAGCGTCCCTCGGATCTGCTCGCCCCCCCCCCCCCCCGAAGCATCGAGTCTGTGTTCCTCTAGCTGTCATAGGGTAAGGACACAGGCAAGAGAAGACGTGACATTTTCAGGCTGCAGGGTGGGGGTGGGGCGAGGGGTGGGGGGACCAGCTGATGAGGAGGGCTTTGAACTTTAAAGGGCAAAGAAGGGGTTAAGGTTTGGAACTGCCCCAGAGCCTATAGGCACTTGGTTCTGAGCATGTGTCAGAAGCATCAGAGACATTTCAATTGCTGATCTGTAGGGCACCATCTTTGTCCCCCTTTTTATGACAGTAAAAATAAAGTGCTTTCCTTGGGCACAGAGAAGGTGACATTGAGCTTTCAGATAGGGGGACAAATAGTTACAATGTCCCTAGGGTAGGAAAAAAAAAAGCTTGTTTTCTTTGATAAGACCTGGGGATGGAGGGGACTGGCACCGGGTTCAGAGCCGGAGGGGGAGGGGAGGGGGAGGATTCAAGCAGAGGGAAGGGAGGATCCAGTAGGTGTCTGCTGAGGATCTCTGAGCGCCTGAGGACACCCTGGAAGGATGGTTTGTGAAGGAAGAGCCAGTGTTCAGCTCTACCTGGACGCTTCGAGTAGTGTGGGAGCCTTGGGGGAATCCGCTCCCACCCTCTCGCTTAAAAACAGTTCTCAGTTTTTGTTTTGTTTTCTTCTGAGATGTCTCAGAATTCAGGACGTGTAGAGCAGGCTGTGGTCCTGAGATTACAAACCAGAGAACCAACGCTGGGTTTTTCCAACTATTTCGGTCAACCGCGCCCCCCCCCCCGCCCCCCAGCTCCCCAGAAGCAGCGTCCAGAATTCCTCCGGGATAGTATTCAAGAAAGAAACAGCCTGGACTCTGCTGGGTCCCAGCAGGTGGGAGGCCAGATGAAGACGAGGAAAGCGGCCATAGGAGTGTGCAGGGTCCGAGGCTGCCCTCCAGCTGTTTCTCTGCTTTTCTTTATCGACTCAATGCAGATCAAATATTGCTTCAGAGCCGCAGACTGTGTCTTTTTTTTTGCTTTGAAGGAAAAAAAATCCCTGTGCCCAGGTAACAGGGTGACTGCGGAAACCGAGGGTTTAGCTCAGGAGGCAAAGTAGGCGCGGAGCCAAGAGCGGAAAGGATGAAAGGGAGGAGGCTGGTTTTGCAGGCTCCTCCCCCCTTTCGCTTGGAGAAATCACAGCTGAACAAATGAGGCTGCTGGGGTCCAAGGTACGGCCGGACTACACATTAGGGCTCCCAGCTTAGGTCTAGGTCTGTGTCTCCCCAGCTAAGGAGAAGGCGGCATCAGACCCTACTGCTCTCCACCTTCTGGGCAGCCTCAGACACTCTCTGGGCTGTCTCTACTCTCTGACCCAGCCTTAGCTACTCTTATTTAAAGGGAGGGGGCAGAACTGGGTTTGGATTTCTCCAAGGTCCTCCTAGTTGAAGCAACCCATCATGTCTTCCTTGGTCATGGTCGCTTGAAGTCGTGGGGGACTTCAGTCCTCCAGAGTCTCCGGTGGACCCTGGGTCATCCCAGACATTCTTCTTGTGGTGGGTAGGTGTGGTTTGGGGTAGAGGCCCTCACCCCTTTGCTCTCAGAGGCAGGAGAAGTGTTTTGGGCTTTGCTTGTTGTTGACACTCTCTTCCTGCTGACTTTGCTCTGCTGTTTGCTATAACAAAAGCAGCTGGGTAAGATATAAACGAGAAAATGTACATATACTCCCCACACACTTGTCTGTGGGAGCTACTTCTCATCTAATTTTTTTTTAAGTTTTTATTATTTATTTTTTGGTTTTCTGAGACAGGGTTTCTCTGTATAGCCCTGGCTGTCCTGAAACTCACTCTGTAGAGGCCCTGGCTGGCCTCGAACCCAGAAATATGCCTGCCTCTGCCTCCCAAGTGCTGGTATGAAAGGCGTGCACCACCACTTTTAAATTGGGACTTAAAATTGTTTTGTTGTTATTGTTTTAGATTTATTTTATGTGTATGAGTTTTTGTCTGCATATATCTATGTATGTCCACCACACATGTGTCTGGTGGCCATGTAGGTCAGAAGAGGGCATCAGATCTTCTGAAATTGGAGTTACAGAGCGTTGTGTGTCACCATGTGGTATTTGGAACTGAATCTGGGTCCTCTGCAAGAAAACAAGTGCTCTTAACTGCTGAACCATCTCTCTAGGCCCCAAATTAAGAAAATATTTTAATCTGTATGGGTGTTTTGCCTGCATGTATGTCTGTGCACCACATATATGTAGTGCCCACTGAGGCCAGAAGAGGGTGTGGAATCCCCTGGAACAGTCTTGGGAATTGAACCAGAGTAGCCAGAGCTCTTAACCACTGAGCCTTCTTTCTACCCCGCCCCCAATTCCAAGCCCCCTTAATTTAGACTTTTTGAGATAGTGTCACACAGCCAGAGTGACCATTAACTCCTGGTTCTGCCTCCGCAGGACTCTACCTCACCAGGCAATATCATCTGAATTTCTTAAAATGCTTAAGTGTCAAGAAATATGGCTTTATACTGTGGATTGCTGGACTGGTCCCTTAGCTGTCCCGGAACTGGTTATCTATAAAGATGCTAACAATTAGGTGCTGAAAACTAGTTGGTTGCGCCTGCTGCCTTGTAATCCTAGTACCCGGGAGATGAAGAAAGATCATGAGTTCCAAGACATGCTCTGCTACTCGGAGTTTGAGGCCAGCCTGAACTATGGGAGACCCTTTCATGAACAATCAAACAAAATATGCAGACAGCAAAATCACCTTCCAAAGGCTCTGATATCCCACAGGTATCATGGGAGAGGTATAGTGGGAGGGACAAAATCTGGATGAAACTGGGTTGGGTACACAATGCTGATTTGTTGCTGGGTTTTTCTGGTGTATATCCTCAGCAGAATATGGAGACTTGGGGACAGCATGGTGACTGTGACCCCATACTTACTGCTTTTCTTCTGTTTTTTTTTTTTTTTTTTTTAAATGGGTCCTTGCTATATAGTCTGGGCTGGCCTTGACTTAGTGGCAGTCCTGCAGTCTCAGCCTTCTGAGTGCTAGGATTACAGACAGATGCTACCATGGCAGGTTTGCCTCATTTCTTTACCACTTTTGAAGAGACAGCCACTTGTGTTAGTTCCTATGTTGCACTCCCTCGGTTATCTTGGATAAAGGAGATTAAAAATGATGCGGTCCCATTTTATGGGCAAGCACAGGTCAGAGAACCTAGGGCTTGTTCGTTCGTTTGTTTGACTTCTTCCTTTAGGTTTTTGGGAGATCGCTTTCTTACCCACTGAGCCTCTCTCTAGCACCCCATCTGCTCCATTCCTTCGGCACTCCTGCAGACGGAGCCGAAGACCTCATATAGTCTAAGCAGGTTCTCAGACAAGTATCTTGATAATTTTTATCCCTAAGTATTCTGATTCCCCCTCTCTTTAGTTTCTTCTTATTCTGATATTCTACATTAGGGGCTGGTGTATGCTTTGTTGATTATGTGTGCTTAGTATGCTAGGGAATTCTATTCCTTGTACTAATTTAAAAAAAAAAAACATTGCACACCACTGCCTCAAGCTATGCAAATTTTCCTAGGTTAAAAATGCTTTTAAAAAATTATCTTTATCTGTGTGTGGTGGGATATGCCTTTAATTCCAGCATTTGGGAGGTAGAGGCAAGCAGAGCTCTGAGTTGAAGGCTAGCCTGATCTACATAGTGAGTTCTAGGATAGCTAGGGAGACCCTGTCTCAGAAACAAAACAAAATTATTTATATGTATGTCTATCTGCAGGGGTTTATGTGCATCGTATGTGCGTGTAGGAGCCCTTGAAAGCCAGAAAACGGTGTGGGGTCTCCTGGGACTGGAGATAGATAGGTGGTTTTCAATTGTCCAATATGGGTGCTGAGAACCTTATTCAGGTCCTGCCCCAAAAGAGTAAGTACTCTGTTTGTTTGTTTTTCTTTCTTTTCTTTTATTTACATTTCAAATGTTATCTTCTTACCCGGCTTCCCCTTCTCCTGAAAACCCCCTCTCCTATCCCCCCTTCTCCTGCTTCTATGAGAGTGTTCCTCCACCCACCCACCCACAACCACCTCCCCACCCTCAATTCCCCTACACTGGGGCCTCTCCTCCTATGATGTCTGACACAGCTATCCTTTGCTACACATGCAGCCAGAGCCATGGGTACCCCTTGGTTGGTAGCTTAGTCCCTGGGAGATCTGGTTGGTTGATATTGTTGTTCTTCCTATAGGGTTGCAACCTCCTTGAGAAAAGCAAGTTACTCTTAAACACTGAGCCATCTCTCCAGCTCCATCAGTTTTTATTACTATATCAGATATGCATAATAATGGGTGTGGTGGTTTGAATAGGAATGGCCCTTGTAGGCTCTTGTGTGTGAATGCTTAGGGAGTGTGGTCCTATGGGGGAAGTGTATCACTGTGGAGGCTTTGAAGTCTCATATGCTCAAGCTAAGGCTAGAGCAGCTCACAGTTCATGTCCACTGCCTGCCGATCAAGATGGAGAGCTCTCAGCTCCTTCTCAGGTACTGTGTCTGCTTGCATGGGCCATCTTTCCTACCACGATGATAATGGACTAGACCTCTGAAACTGTAAGCCAGCCCCAATGAACCGTTTTCCTTTATAAGAGCTGCCATGGTCATGGAGCCTCTGCACAGCCATGGAACCGTAACATCACGTAACAAGTGTGTTTCATCGTGACATTTTCCTGTGTGCATGAAGCATGTTGGTTGTGTTTAGTCCTTTATCACCCTTGTTCCTCCCCACACCTGCTGCTTCCTATGCTCTTCCCAGCCACGCCCCTTCTGTGGCTTTTTTTCCCATTTTTTTGTGACCAATAGTTTCACTAGGGCTGTTTTCAGGAGCCCAAGTAACAGTTTGTTTATAGCTTTTAGAAATGTTTTGTTTGGTTTCAGACCCAGGGGACAAGGGACTGATGTGTGTATTTTACATTCCAAAGCAGATGTGGTCTCCAGGTTCTCACAGCATCCTTCAGTCCCTACCTGGCATACTCTGTACCCAACCCTGAACTTTCTAGCCCAGGAGTAGGGCTGTCCTTCCCCAAGAGACTCTGTTGCGGGAAATATTAAAAAATCGACCTATCACATTCCAGGGCTTGTGCCTCTGCCCTGGGGGCCTGGCTGTCCAGGCACTGGCGGGCAATAGCCGATCTGTTTTTATCTTGAGGAGACTCTCTGACTCAGAGCTCCAAAATCTCTCTACCCAGATCACTAAGTTTCCACTTGCTGATCACTACCACGCCAGCCCCGTGCTTCAAATCCCCTATGGCTTTTGTGGTGCACATCTGGCAAACCCACGCTTTGGGGCAGTACCTTTCTATCTTGAACCCAGACGAGCTGCTATGTGAAGGAAAACACAACACAAACTTAGTTCAGAAACAATGGTAACTCAATCTCTGGGCACAACAACTAAAACCTAATCTTGCAAGCCTTATTAAAATCTGATTTCTCTGGTGGCGAATCCTTGCGGATCTGTCATGATACCGGGAAACTCTAGCAGCTACATGTTACTGCTCTGCTGTCCCAGCTCCAAAGAGAACTTTCTCCTGCTTCCTCTCTTCCTCCATGCAACCCGGAAGTCCCGCCTACTCACTCAGTGATTGCCTCCTTTATTCATTAGGGGATTGATTTACAAGAACAGCACCAGGTCCACCCATCCACAACAAGACTCTATTTTGGTCTCCTCCTTCTCCTCTTTCTCCTCCTCCTTCTCCTTCTCCTCTTTCTCCTCCTCTTCTTCTTTCTCTTCTTCCTCCTCCTCTTTCTTCCCCTCCTTCTCCTCTTCTTCTTCTTTCTCTTCCTCCTCCTCCTTTCTTCCCCTCCTTCTCCTCTTTTTCTTCTTTCTCTTCCTCCTCCTCTTCCTCCTCTTTCTCCTCCTCCTTCTCCTTCTCCTCTTTCTCCTCCTCTTCTTCTTTCTCTTCCGCCTCCTCCTCCTCTTTCTTCCCCTCCTTCTCCTCTTTTTCTTCTTTCTCTTCCTCCTCCTCTTCCTCCTCCTTTTCTCTCTGTGCACACTCTTTCTCTCTTTTTCTTTCCTCTCCCCTCTCTCTCCCTTCCCTTGGTAGCTCCCCTGGCATCAGTCTTTGGGGCCAGTAAACTTGACCAAGAGCAGCTTCACGATAAACCTGCGTTTAATATAATTGAATCTGGTTGGAATTAGCCCATTTCACCGGTGGAGAAACACCTTATCACATTCTTGTATTTGTGTATGTGTCTTTGAGCATCTGAGTGTGTCTCACAACATGCATGTGGAAGTCAGAGAATGACTTGTGGGAGTCAGTTCCCTCCCTTTTCCTGGTGGGTCCTTGGGGTGGCACCCAAGACTACCAGGTTTAAAAACAAGTACCGTGGCTCCATTTTGCTGTGCTAGTTTTATTTTATTTTACTTCTATAAATGTTTAAATTGTATGTGTGTAGGTACCTGCCTTTATGTCTGTGAACCGCATGTGTACCTGGTGCCTCTGGAGATCAGAAGAAGGCTTCAGATCACCCGGAACTCCAGCCACAGCTGCCATATGTGTGCAGGGAAATGAACCCAGATCCTCTGGAAGAGCTGCTAGTACTCTTAACCACTGAGCCAGCTCTCCCAGCCCTGGTTTGGTTTTTCTTTGTTTTGAGATGGTGTCTTTGTAGTCTAGACTTTGAACTCACTGTGTAGCTCAGTATGCTGGTTAATGTTTCATCCCCTTACACAAACTAGAGCCATCTGAGAAGAGGAGACCTCAGTTGAGAAAATGCCTTCCATCAGATTACCTTGCAATCAAGTCTGTGTGTGTGTGTTGGGGGGGGGGGGGTTCTTCGTTAATGATTGATGTGGGAGGGCCCAACCCACTATGGAAGGTGCCACCTGTGAGAAGGTGGTCCTGGGTTGCATAGAAAAGGAAGCCAGGAAGCAATGTCCCTCTGTAGTTCTGCTTCAGGTCCTGCCTCCAGGTTCTTCTCTCAAGTCCCCCCCCCCACTTCCCTTCAGGGTGGACTGGAAGCCATAATATGACAGAAGCCCTTCTCCCCCAACTCCCTCCCCCCAAGTTGTTTTTTGGTCAGTGGTTTGCCACAATAACATGAAAAAAAAACTAGGATAACCAAGATGGTTCCTGCCTCCCAAGAACTGAAGTTATGGGCCTATACCATTGAATCTGGCTTTTCTTAGCTGATTTGAAAGCAAACTCCAAATGCACCTTGGGGCATAGTGTCACCTTCACCAGGCTTATCTCTTCCTTCCCGCACCATTTTGCTCCCATCCCCCAGCAACTCTCTAGGGATCTCCCACATGGGACACACTTCTGTGTAACTGTCATTGTGCTTAACATACACCTAGTGTCCCTTGCCTCTGTTCTTTCTAGGACAGATCAGACACTTGGCACAGAATCACCCAATAGGCATTTTGCCCTATAGTGTGGGTCCAACAGAACCAGCAGACCAGCTATAGGATCTATAGACTCAGCTATAGAATCAGTTCTGGGCTGAGAAACAATGGTGACCATCACAAACAATAGGCCACACACGACTTATGGGCCTAGGTTCTGCTGAAAGACAACCTGGGTGCAGAGGAGGTCTCGGCAGCACCAACAGAAGTCCCATCAGAAATTCCCATGCTTTCTCCGTGCCCCAGCTGGACCTCTCTCTCTCTCTCTGTCTCTGTCTCTGTCTCTGTCTCTCTCTCTCTCTCTCTCTGCTCTACTGGCCTGAATTCCCTCTTCCTTGGCACCCCAACTCCCTTGAAGAAGCAGGATGCTGACCAGGCCCAGTGCAACTAAGCACATAGCTGCTGACTTGAATACTTGTGGACAGAATGAACAAATGTGCATTTGAGGTCAGGAGAAAGACAGGAGAGGCAGAGCACCTGGCCCTCAGCCCAGCCCAGTCTCAGTGTGATGCTGGCCTGGCTACCTCCTCATCTAACGGTTCAGATACCACGCCTCATAGTGATCCTTTCTTTTGTTTTAATTTTTTGTTTGTTTGTTTTTTGAGACAGGGTTTCTCTGTGTAGCCCTGGCTGTCCTGGAGCTCACTCTGTAGACCAGGCTGGCCTTGAACTCAGAAATCTGCCTGCCTCTCTCTCCCAAGTGCTGGGCTTAAAGGCATGTGCCACCACCGCCTTAAATAGGCTCCTGCTGCTGCTGGAGCTTTCAGGAGGCACAAAGGGTGTCTCTCCCAGCTCCCTCCTTTGCTCCTCCTTTTCTTCCTCCTTAGAACAGAATAGGTGCTGAAGAAGTCTCCTGAGCTGGCTTCCTGTTTGTGGCCTTGTGTTCATCAGAGGGAGACCTGGCCTAAGTCTCCAGGCTCTGGAAACCCAGAGACCACTCTCCCCAGTGGGCGGGGTCAGCTCAGCATCCCAGGAAGGGAGAACAGGACTGAGTACAGGCGGAGGGAATTCGCGTGCACAGTTCACTCCATAGTGGAAGATCCTAAGCTCATGGACAACTGGGAGAGCCTATGCACAGGACAGTGCCTTCTGTCTGATTTTCCAGGATGTCTGCTGGTCCTGTTGGTTAAACTGGGAGGTGCCAATGGGCTTGAGGAAAGGTGAGGATCAGTCTAGATAGAGAGATGTTTCCATGGAGTGCAATATGGAAGGTCATCCCCCTGCAGACTCCACTGCTGGTTCTAGCCCCTAAACTACTATGTATTATTGTCACTACTATGCTTACTTTAAAAAAAAAAAAGATTTATTTTATGTATCTGAGTATACTGTAGCTGTCTTCATGTACACCAGAAGAGGGCATCATACACCATTACAAATGGTTGTAAGCCACAATGTGGTTGCTGGGTATTGAACTCAGGACCTCTGGGAGAGCAGTGTTCTTAACTGCTAAGCCATCTCTCAGCCCCACACTATGCCTACTTTTGATGTTTTAAGAAAGGATTTCACAGAGCACAAGCTGACCTCAAATTCAATATATAGCTGAGGATGGCTTGGAAGCCCCGACCCTCCTCCTGCCTCCACCTCCTAAATGCTGGGATCACATGTACATCTCCCACTCTGTTATTATTGATCTTTTACTTTAGTTTACTAGTACTTTATAGTACTATATAGGGTTTATATTTATAGTGTTTTACTTTATTGTCGATATTTTACTATTAGTGCTGTGAGTCACACCCAGGACCATGTGCTTGTTAGGGAAGTTACCACGGTGCTAACCTAAGAGGAATAAGAAGGTAGAAAAAGGGCTGGAGAGATGGCTCAGCGGTTAAGAGCACTGACTGTTCTTCCAAAGGTCCTGAGTTCAAATCCCAACAAATGGTGGCTCACAACCATTCATAATGAGATCCAGTGCTTTCTTCTGGGGTGACTGAAGACAGCTACAGTGTACTTATATATAATAAATAAATCTTTTTTTTTAAAGGCAGGGGGGGAAAAGCCAATATCAGATCTTCTCTGTTCAAACAAGAATCCAGGCAATTGCAGAGACTTGATGTGCCAAGGTAGGGGGGTGGGGTTGGGGGGTGGGGGAGTGGGGGGTATACCCAGAAACTGCCCCCCTACTCAGAGGAGAAGTGGAAGAGGGAGGGAGAAGGATTGTGGGAGGTGGTGATGGGAGGGAAGCAGGGAGTAGGAAGCAAATAAGTTAAAAAAAATCAGGCAAAATGAGGTTAAGGTGAAAAACAGCACAGCCCAAAGAGAAATCTGGCAGTGCTCCGGGGAACGAGGCCGTGGGTGGGTGGCCATTTCCCTGGGGCAGCCTGCATAGATAGATGCTTTTTGGTGTTTTGGGGTCACAGACTTCCCTTTTACTCACTGCAAACGGCTGTCCCAAGCCTTCAAGGTTCTGAGATGACACATAAGCCACCATGCCCGGCATTTTTTGCTCTCTTTTGTTTCTCCAGCAAGAGATTGGCAGTTTCATTTGTGAGTTACCATTGAGTTGCAAGGTGTGGGGAGGGGTAGGCAACTAGTCAAATTTATTTCCTGCTATGTCTTACGGTAGTGACGCAAGACACTACGCACTCACAGCTTCTAGAATACTTCTCCCTCCAGACCTCGTAGATTCTGGAACCTTGTCTGCTGTGCTTTCTGGTTAGTTGGGTTTTTTGTTTGTTTGTTTGTTTGCTTATTTGCTTGCTTGCTTTTGCCAACTTGGCACAAGCTAGAGCCATTTTGAAAGACAGAACCCCAACTGAACAAGTGCCTCCATAAGCTTGACCTTTAGGCAAGTCTGTGAAAGGTGTTTTCTTGATTAACGACTGATGTGTTGTGCCTCAGCTCACCACGGACAGTGCTATCCCCTGGGCAGGAAGCCCTTGGTTGTATAAAAAAAAAGCAGCCTGGGGCCTGGTGAGATGACTCAGTGGGTACGAGCATTGACTGCTCTTCCGAAGGTCCTGAGTTCAAATCCCAGCAACCACATGATGGCTCACAACCATCTGTACAACTACAGTGTACTCCTATACATAAAATAAATAAATCTTTAAAAAAAAAAACAAAAAAAGCATCCGAAATAAACCACGAAGAACAAGCCAGTAATCAGCATTCCTCCATGGTCTCTGCTTCCCTTCCTGCCTTCAAGTTCTTGTCTGAGCTTCTCTGGTGGACTATGCCCTGTAAGCCAAACTAACCCCTCCTCCGAAGTTTTGGCCAGTGGGTTTTTTTTTTTTTTTTTTTTTTTATCACAGCGACAGACAGCAAGCTAAGACTCTATGTTAAGCAATATGTGTTCATACCCAACGCAGAGCCTGAGGGCTGCGCCATCTTAGTCCTTACTGTTGGTATTCTGTCTAAGCTCCACCCCACAGTTACCTGGCAACAGCTAGGTATGCCCCGCCCCATAGACCTGGCCCACTATAAAAGGGGCTGCTTGCCCCTCCTCGCTCTTGGCACTCTCACCTCTCTGCCTCTTGGGCTGTCCTCCCCTCCCCCTCTCTCCACGTGGTCATGGTCAGCCTCCACTCCTCCACTTTTCTCTCTCTCTCTCTCTGCCTCTCTAACTCCCATCCTCTGCCCTGAATAAACTCTATTCTATACCATGTCTGTGTGTGTGTGGTCCCTCAGGGGGAAGAGGTGCCTGGGCATGGGCTCACCTAGGCACCCCATTTCCCCCACACCGCCGTGCCACACTCCCTAAGCCCCACTCTCTCTCTTTTTAAGCCCCCTTCACTTACCAGCCCCATGACGTATTCTATAGGAGCGGCATCCCTAAGCCTCATGCAGTGTTCAACTGGGTGTCTCAGCGGAGTGGCCCTGCCAGGATGCACAGATGGCCTGAGAAGCCCTCCCGCACTGCCTCAGTCCAGACATGTCTCATCTTCTGTGCACACTGTACGTACCAGGAAGGCATACGTGGCTTGAAACAGCGTGTCCCTTTGCTCAGAACAGTGACATAGCTGCAGAGGCCCTTTCAGTAGAGAGAGGACAGCTAAAGCAAAGGCTTTACAAATCCGGGCTCCACCCTGTCACTGCCTGTGGGGACCTTGGGCAGAATACTTTTGCCTTCTCCACTATGGAAAGGACAGGGTAAGACAGCACCCGGACACACAGTTCCCATTGAGAAAAAGGCCACATGCTGACAGAAAAATCTCAAGGGAATCCAGCCCCTGCCAGCTGTGACAGCAGAGCCTGGGGCTGGGTCTCAGCCTCAATATTGTTGGCGTTCGAGGTCCTGGGGGCCCGCCCAGTGCAGGCGTGATGCCCACAACCCCATTCCATGCCAGATCTATTGCTTCTCAATATGA
>NC_067481.1:81684390-81801890 GCF_947179515.1 Apodemus sylvaticus
CAGGTTGGCTCCATCCTGCGATCTGTGCCAATGTGAGACACAGAAGGACAGACATGGGATCGGCCTGCTCACCAGAGTGCTCGCAGCAAAACCTGAATTTCCCTCAAGTCAGAAAGACAGTGATGCTTGGCCTGCCTAGGAGAAACTGAAGGGAGACTTGATCATCTTAACCCTGCCAACAGCGACTTGGCCGTACGACTGAGCAGCTGCCCAACACCTCTCTTTCTGACAGAAACTAAGGGAAAATAAGTGTGCTTTACCTCACTGGAGGATAAACTGAGGCTCCAGCCCAAAGTGAAATGTGGTGCTAAACAGGTTCAAACCCTGCTGTTACAGGAACCTGGACAGGTTTCTTAACCTCTGAGTATAGTGTATTAGGGCTGTGAATGCTTATAGCTGTGTCTGGAGCTGTCTCGTGCCAGGTAAAGGCACAGGAACTCCCGTCCTTAGGTCCTTAGGGGCATTGTCTGTCTCTGTGCCGTGGACTCGTCTGAGAAATCCCGGAGAAGCACAGGTCTGTTTAGGATACATTATCAGTGTCAACTTGAGTGTTCTCAACTTGGTTACATAAGAGAGGAGAGAAGAGTCTTCCCTCGGGGAACAAAAGAACTAGCAGAATCCAAAGGCTTTTCCATCTCTCTGAAGAAGATGTTGTCCACCAATATGTTAGTCAAAAAAAGGCTTAAGCAAAGAAGGGAAGAAGCCCTTCATTCTGACCATGATAGCTCCACACTTGCAGCTCAGGTGGTAGTTAGGTAGAGATGGTTTGGAACACTCTTGAGGCAGGGGTAATGGCGCCCTGGTGGAGCCCTCACAGAAGAAGCTCTGCCAGTGACCTTTGACCTAGCTGTTCTGCTTGAGGGGGTCGATCCTACAGATAGACTCACAGAGGTGGAAATAAAACAATGCAGGCCATTTCCAGCTACCATTTTACTCACCACAGCAGAAAATTTAAAGTCAGGCCTGCCTGGTGGTGCACAACTATGACCCTAGTATTAAGGAGGTGGAACAGGGCCAACCTCGGCTACATAGAAAGTCTGAGGCTAGCCTGACTATATGAGACCATGTCTCAGAAATTAAGATAAATTCCCTCTTTCTCCTACCAGGATCAAATCTCTACTGCTCCCAATGGCCATTGTATCTCTCTTCTCCCCTCCCCTCCCTTCTCTTCTCCCCTCCCCTCCCTTCTCTTCTCCCCTCCCCTCCCCTCCTTTCCTCTCCCCTCTTCTCTATTTTTGTTTGTTTTTTGGATTTGGTTCTTTCGAGTCAAGGTTTCTCTGTGTAGCCCTGATTGTCCTGGAACTCACTCTGTAGACCAGGCTGGCCTCGAACTCAGAAATCCACCTGCCTCTGCCTCCCAGAGCGCTGGGATTACAGGCATGCACCACCACTACCTGGCTCTTTTTTTTTTTTTTTTTTTTAAATAAAAGAACACACTATGTAGACCAGAATGGCCTTGAACTTAAGGCGATCCTCCTACCTTAGCCTCCCAAGTGCTGTGATTACAAGCGTACACTATCACATCCATGCCTGGCTTTCTTTCTTTGTACTTTATTTTCTCCCTCTGCCCCTCTCACTCTCACATTTATCTTCCTCCTAATCCTTCTTTAATTAAAACAATTAAAAAATTAGGTTTAGTCATTTTTATTTTACTTGTGAATGTTTACCTCCACACGTAGGCATCTGCATCTTATGTGTGCTTGGTGCCCTAGAAGGTCAGAAGAGAACACTGAACCACCTAAAACTGGAGTTACAGATAGTTGTGAATTATCCGGGTGCTGGGATTGAACCTGAGTCCTTTGCAAGAACAAGTGGTCTTAAGTACTGAACTTCTTAATTTTTTTTAAATTAAAAGTAAACATTTTAAATGTATGTAGGCGTGTGTGTGTGTGTATGTGCATGCATTTATACATGTGTGAAGTCAGAGGATAACTTATGGGAGTCTGTCATCTCCGCCATGGGAGTCCTGGGCATTGAACTCAGGTTAGCAGGCTTGGTGTTTAAGTGCATTGTCTTTTGGCCTCTCCTTCCTACTTTCAGACAGACTCTCATTCTGTAAGCCAAGCAGGCTTCCAACCTGTGGCCCTTCTGCTCGACCTCCTGAGCACTTGGAGGACCGGTCCTGCGGGACCACACCCGGTGCCACCGTGTTTCCTTATTCTAGAACACAGTGTGGTGAGTGTGGAGAAGCCCTTCCCCAGGCAGGAGGCCTCACCCTGCTAGCATCCTTGAGCTCTGACTTCCGGCTCTGAGAGGAGAGATGGGGGGTAAGGAGTTTTACAAGCATCATGGGTGGGGGAGGGAGGGTGGGAACAGGAAGGGAGTAACAGCGCCAAAGCTTTCCCACTGGCTGCTAGGCCTGGAGGTTGTTTAAGGCATGAAAGCAATACAGACTTCTACTTCTTTACTGCTGGTGTGATGTTTTTGATGGGTGTGACAGGGGCAGGATCTTCCGCTTGGCTGGGGACCCAAGGCCTCCCAGTAAAAGACGAGATCCCAGTTATGATTAAGTAGCTACATCATCAGGGATCCTAGCCAAGAAAGACTCTGCTGATGAGGGTCAGCCCTGTGAACTTTCTCTACTAAGCATGCATACATTTCTTTTTTTCCTCATGCTATAGCCCCTAGCTCAGGATAACAGAGAGACCTGTATGTGTACATCTCTTCATGTGTATAGGCAGACACAGTTCTTCACTCATGCCCAATCAGACCTGTCTGCTAAACAAACAAGTGCACACTCACATACAACACCCACATAGACATCTCCTATTCAGCGCACACCTTCAGACACACAGTGTGCCCAGACAGCCACCCTGACATTCAGTACAAATTCCCATTGTGGCAGTGGCCAAAGGTGGCTGCCAGTGAGCCTTGCATATTCCGGCATCACCTGTCAATAAGAAAAAACAATCTATTCTCTTCCTCTTGAGTGTTCATGGAAGCAATGTTCTGACATTTCTGCACCTGTGCTTGAAGAGGACTGGGAGGGGGGTCATCTGTGAATGAATCCAGCCAGCCAGAGGCTGCTGTGTTGGAAGGAAGCTCCAGCTAATCACTTGAAGAGAGAGGGGAGCCATACTGGGGAGCATGGATATGCCAGGTACCTGAGTGAAGCCCGCCCAGCTGCTACACATCACACCCATGGGGTGCCATCTGACCATTCGACTCCGCCCTTATCCAATTCTTCATCTTTCGGAACCATGCAGAATGTTTTTTATTCCAGGTGTTATTATATTCTAGGCTGGCCCTTTTTGGTCAAGGATGACCTAGAACTCACGACCCTCCTGCCTGCACCTTGATGTTTAAGCTTGCACTGCCAGGCATCCAGGGCTTTACTGTAAAGCAGGCAAGCACTCTATCAAGAGGGCTATCAAAAGCCAGCCTCGGAAATGGGTATTGTTATGTACTCCAGAGAGATCTGAAACTCTTGGCAATCGTCCTGTTTTAGCCTCCCAAGCACTGAGATTATAGGCATGTACTACCAGGCCTAAATCTGGACTACTCCATACCATGAGAACTCTCTGTCTCTCAAAAGAACTCCCAGGCTCCTAGCCATTGTGTAAAGTAACCAGGAGCCCTTGCAAGACTTAGTATGACATTTGAAGTTTCAGCATGTTAAACTATGAGCAAAGTACATTTCCTTTCTTTTTAAAGTTACCTAGCCTCTGGTATTTTGTTATAGCCATAGAAAAACATGCGATACACGATGCAAGCAAACCGCCTGGATGAACCATTAGAAAGGGCTCATGTGAAACTATGAGACATACACATCCGAAAACCATAGTTGGCAAGAAACGAGAGGTAAGCTGGGAAGAGAATCAGTGGGTGTGGGCTCTGGAACTCAGTCGCCTCACCTCTGTGAACCTCAACCTCCTTATCTGTCCAAGGGGTACAGTGATAGCAAATGGTGTAATCCGATGATTAGATGAGATAAGCTATCTCTTACTGCTCTGTGGACTGTGCTATACATCACCTTTCAGCCTGGAATGGCACTTCAAATACAAAAGCATCCCTCCCAACATTAGAGATCCAGGTCTAAACAGCAGACGGAGAGATGGGGCATGTATCTTCTGTGGATAGGACCTTCTGGATGACTTTAAAACATTTTGACCTTCAGGTACCCCAAAGAAAGAGGAATATAGGAATTGCCAGGCCACTTCTTGGCATTATCCGCATGTCTAATCCTTTCCATAATTTAGCTGCCTGCCCTACATAATTACTTTTCTTTGCATCTGAGCTTAGAGCAATAGTAGTTCCCAATAACTAGAGGCTTAATAAGGCTAACTCATAATAAGTGTCCTGCAGAATTACACACTGCATTAACACCAAATGAGTTCATTAGAAATTCATTAGGCATGATTCCTGTGGCTGCCACAGGAATTAATCACGGTTAGCCAGAGGCAGGAAAGTGGGTGATGGATAATTGCACACGGAGTGGGAAGTTCCCTGGCATTTGACTTTGGCCTGAAGCAGCAGTTTTCAAGAGTCATAGATGGTGTTTAGGTGTAAGTTTGCAGGTGAGGTTACGTGGATGTTGTCGGACAGCCTTCACTCTTCCTTCTCCCTCTTGGATGTCGAATCTGTAGGCACAAAGTTAGGCCACCTTCTCTTTTAGCTCTGATTGTAAAAGGTGAACTTGGCACAACTGAGTCCATGATGGAGGCATCGTTTAAGCCAGCCATAAATCTCAGTGTGTAGACAGTTCCACTGCCGAATGAAAACAAAGACCCAATCCAATTCCATAGTTCTGGAAAAGTCTCTAAATGCACAAACCCTACCTTCTGATATCTGTAGTTCCACTTCTGTTCTTGTTAACGGAAGCATGTCAACCCAAGAAATGGTTTTTATGCTTAAGAGCTCACCCTGGGGGGCTGGAAGGATGGCTCGGCAGTTTGAGAGCACTGGCTGCTCTTCCAGAGACCCTGCGTTTAATTCCCAGCATCCACATAGCAGCCAACAACTGTCTGTTAACTCCAGTTCCAGGGGATCCCATACTCTCACGCATACATGCAGGCAACACACACACACACACACACACGCACACACACACGCTCACCCTGTGCCCGAGAGGTTTTCTCTGGTGAATCTACCACAACACTTCTGGGAAGTCTCATTGTGCTCTAGTCTTCTGGCCTGTTTACTATCAATCAGCTATCTTCCAACGCAATCCTACCATGTTCCTCAGAGAGCTGATCTTTGAAGATACTGCAGCTAGTGAATCTTCATGGCACTATCAATCAAGGCTCCCCACAGTCTCTCACTGGACCAAATACACCTTCGTTCTTGGTATATTTTTGAGACAGGGTAGCCTAGACCGACCTCCAGTTTGCTATATAGCCAAAGATGAATGTGAATTTCTGATTTCCCTGCCTCTACCTCTAGGATGCTGGCATCACAGGCATGAGCCACCACATCTAGTTTATGTGATGCTGGGGATTAAACCCAAGGCTCTGTGCATGCTGAGCCTGACAACTAAGGAGCTAAGGAGCTGCCTTATTCTCTCAATTCTTCTTCTTCTTCTTCTTCTTCTTCTTCTTCTTCTTCTTCTTCTTCTTCTTCTTCTTCTTCTTCTTCTTCTTCTTCCTCCTCCTCCTCCTCCTCCTCCTCCTCTTCCTCCTCCTCTTCCTCCTCCTCTTCCTCCTCCTCCTCTTCCTTCTCCTCTTCCTCCCCTTCTCCCTCCTCCTCATCCTCTTTCTCCTCTTCCTCCTCCTCATTCTCCTCTTCCTCCTCATCTTTCTTCTCTTCCTCTTCTTCCTCCTCTTTCTCCCCCTCCTCTTCCTCCTCCTCTTCTTTTTCCTCCTTCTCCTCTTCTTCCTCTTCCTCTTCCTCCTCATTTTCATCCTCCTCCTCTTTCTCCTCTTCCTCTTCCTCCTCCTCTTTTTTAGACAGGCTCTCACTATTTGCTCTGGCAATCCTGTAATTGAATAGATACGTAGACCAGGCTGGCCTCCAACTCACAGAAATCTGCCTGCCTCTGCGTCCTGAGAGCTGGAGTTAAAGGTATGGGCCACCACTCCCAGCCCATATTTTCTTATGAGCTAATATTTGTTAAATTAGGCTGCTGCTGGCTTATGACACCTTACTTACAACTTTGGTATAGATATAATGTGAATTTGGTAGAAACCAAACTTTTGGGGGTACAGTGCTAGGGATTCAGACACAGGGTTAGTGTCATGCCAAGGATTTTTGCACTTTGTCTGTACTGTACACACCTAGCCCCATACTTTAATTTTGATCTTTTTCTGGGCTAGTGATATGCCACATAATAGCCGCTATCCTCTGTTTGCTTATTATCTGAACATCGGTGGAAGTTCAGCCCCACCCCACATGCCTCAACTGTTCATGTCAATGCCCGGTCGTCTGTACTGCTTTTATTGTCCTTCTTTATGCATGCACTTTCCCTAACCTTAGTCTCCAATGCTAGGACTCACTCTGGTTGAATAACTTGTGATGTATCCACACAGCGAATGACAATTTGTCTATCCACAGTGGTGTCTGGAACTTGGTGTGGTGGTGCACTGCTGGAATCCCAGTAACCAGGATGCTGAGGCAAGGAGAGGGTTTTGGAGTTCAAAGCCACCCTGGATTACACACTGAGATCCTATCTCAGAATAAAACACAACGACAAATGCCAGGTATGGTGACACACATCTGTAATCCCAGCACGGGGATGGCTGGGGATCAATCCAGTCTAGGTGTATTAGTGATTGTTCTCATCTATGTGACAAAATACAAGAGAGAAATGACTTAGATTTGTTTTGTCTCATGGTTTCAAAGAGTCTCAGCCCATCACAGCGGAAGGACCATGGAGACGGGAGTGGCTCATTCTGCCCGGAGGAGTTTGTGGCCACAGCTTCTCACACAGGACAGACCAGGACACAGAAAGGAGGCCAGAAGCGGCCATGAGCATAACCTTCAAAGACCTTTCCTCAGTGGCCTGCTTTTCCACCATCCTGATTCCACACACTCAAGATTCCAGAGCCTTCAAAATGCCACGAGCTGGGAACTGGCTATTTAAAGTCGGAGCCTGTGAGGACTGTGTACAATAGAGCCCTGTACAAAGATGGTTGGAGCCAGAGGTGGTAGTGTACGTGCAGCCAAGTTTCAGACGTCCAGGTGAAGCCAGGCAGCAAGTGCCGTTCTCTGCTGAGCCAACCCACAGATTCAGTGCTTTCTGAACTGACAAAAAGTCAGTTTTGCAACACACATACCAGTCTCTGGTCTCCAATCCTAGAATTCCTTATCCCGACCAGGTTTTCTTCTTTTCTTTTCTTTTCTTTTCTTTTCTTTTCTTTTCTTTTCTTTTCTTTTCTTTTCTTTTCTCTTCTCTTTTCTTTTCCTTTCTTTTCTTTTTTCTTCTCTTTCCTTTTTCTTCCTTCCTTCCTTCCTTCCTTCCTTCCTTCCTTCCTTCCTTCCTTCCTTCCTTTCTTTCTTTTTGTCTTTTTGCTCGTTTGTTTTTCTCTTTTAAGATCTTCAAGGAAATATGTTTACCAGACACAACAGGGCTGGTGCACACATGAACTCACAGCGCCCTGGGCAGCATGCACAAGACCTATGTAAACTCAAGCCAGACAAAATCCAAGCACAGAGATGGGGAAGTGGCACCAAGCCCCCTCCCTAGCCAGGTTGCTATTTGCAATTGACAGCTTCTAGGGGAGGAAAAACTCTGTTTTCTTCAATGGAGAGCAACTGAATGTGTCGTCGGAACTCCAGGGCAGGCCTTATGCCCAGCAGCAGTTAGCAACAACACAAACCGGACTCTGGGTTTGTTATTTTTTGGTGTGTGTTTCTTGTTTTAAGAGAGAGAAAGGACACGAATTGGGTGAGCAGGGGAACAGGGGAAGATCTGGGAGGAGGAGTCGGCAGGGGTTGGGTGAGGAGAAGACGATCAAAATATATTGTATGCAATTCTCAAAGAATAAATCAAAACATTTTAAAAAGTGAGTCTTGGGGGACTTTCTAGATGTGAACCGTAATACTGGGCTGTATAAGTAAGTCCCAGGTCATCCTGGGACTGAGACCAAGCCTCTGAACGGTTGGATCTGGGTGGCCCCAGCTGGTGGGGATGTGGTTGGAGAGCTAGTAGGAAGGTGGCGTGTACTCGGTAGCTGTTGTTCTGAGCAGCGAGAGTGGGGTGAACCCAGTGCTGAGGGGGAGGAGAGCTGAGCGGTTAAAGCCGGCCGGAGCTCACTGGACTGCGGCTGCGCTGTAGCTCAGCTGTAGAGTGCGCAGTTGCCTTGTGCGCAGGAAGCTCTGGTTCTGGTCCTCAGTGTTAGTTTGAGTGTCTTTGAGTGTCTTGGTTCATGTTCGCTCGGAACCCCCAGCACTGAGGAGGTGGAGACAGGAGCAGAAATTCAAGGTCATCTTTAGCTACCTAATGAAGTTGAGGCTAGCCTAGACTACATGAGATCTCCTTCTCCCAACCTCCATCCAGAAATTAAAAATGGAAAACCCTGAGGGAGGAAGTGGTATATCCAAGGGAAGGAAGGAAGCTAAAGGTTAGGGGCTACAGAGGAGGTGTGGGAGGGGGATACGATGCCAGGCTAGACTACCTGCTATGTCACTCCTCCCTTACACATAACCCAGGGCTCAGGAACTTGAGGTAATTAATTGATAAATATACTTCACACGACCTTGTGAGGACCTGGATAGTGAGTGTGAAAGGAAGTCCAGGGTTCCCCCTTTGGCCGGGCACCCAACATCCAGGTCCCTACTCCTTTCTTTACATATTCTCCTCAGGATGGTGGTGGCTCTTTGAGACACAGCCAGAGTCTAGGTGAGAAGTCCCGGTGCCCAGGAAGAGCAGCCTTGAGATCATCCTTATCTCCATGGGGCCATATTTGCGCCTCTGGTTCGATGACCCCCATAAAACCTGCAATTGGAGTTCATTTACCTTTCTTGGGAGAATGTTCAAGCAGACGAACCTCAGAATAAGAGGATAGATATGGGTGTGGGTGGATGGAGGGTGGTGGGCCAGATGCACCATGGGAAGAGGGTGCTGTCGAGCCCGCCCCCACAGGTGCTAGCTTTGTTCTGTACCACTCCCTTTCCTGTCCTTGATGGCTGGAAGAAGCGTTTCTCCCAAACTGGGAGAAGTTGGTGGGCGGGGAGCTAAGTGGCGACTAGAGAAGCCAACCCGCCAGCTTCTCACTCATGACTTCTGGCCCCACCGCTCTGAACTTCTGTTTGCTACTTCACACACTTGTTTTTGAAGAGTCCGGTGAAATTAGCCGCAAATGCCCAATTCCTGTTAGCTATTACTGTCAGTGCTATTTCATCAGTGTTGTCATTCTGTAGGGGAGATTCTCATATGGCTATGGGAGAGAATTTATTACCTTGCCCTGATTGTGTGTGTGTGTGTGCGTGTGTGTGTGTGTGTGTGTGTGTGTGTGTGTGTGTGTAGTTCTCTCTTTTTATCATGTGGGTCCTGGGGACTGAAGTTGGGTCATTAGGCTTAGTGGTGAGGGCCTTAACCTTATGAGCCCTCTTGCTGACCCTGCTTTATTATTTCTTAAATTAATCAATTATTATGTTTTAAGATATTATATCACTTGATGGCACCAGCTGTCCTGGAATTCTAGATAATCCTCCTGCCTCAGTCTTCTAAATTCTAAGGTTACAGGCATATACCACAATGCCCTTCCAGATATTAATATTTTAAACATGAGACCCTTTTGGTGTGGTGTGGTGACCTACGCCTTTAATTCCATCCCAGGAGTCAGAGGTAGGCAGATCGCTGAGTACAAGACCAGCCTGGTCTACAAAGTGTGCACCCTGTCTCAGACTTGTTTGTTCCAGGAATAGCATGCTCAGTAATAGATCCCTTTGGTCTTTTTAAATTTGTTGTGCAAAACAATAGGGGTGGGCGGGAGAGATGGCTAAGGGAGGTTGAGAGCACTGACTGCTCTTCAGAGGTCCTGAGTTCAATTCCCAGCCACCACATGGTGGCTCACAACCACTTGCAATGAGATCTGATGCCCTCTTATAACATGCAGGCATATGTATGCTCAAGCAGAACCCTGTATATATAGTAAATTAATAAATCTTATAAAAGAAACGATATGGACAACATCTTGAGCTTTCCTGTGTACTTCATGCTGATTGGTCCTTCCCTCCTCCCCGGAGCTCTCTCCTCATCCTCCTTGCCTTCCTTCCCATGATACCCTTTGCCCCCAATATTTGCCCTTTCTATGTTTCCTCTCCCTTGGAATCTTTTTCTTCCTAGTCATATGGGCCCCTTGCTTGCTTAAGAATCTGTCCGTAGCAGCTGGTCCTAACGAATCATCCGACATACATACACCCAGAGGTATACACAGAATAATTATGTGTGATTGATTGATTGTGGTGCTGGAGATAGACCATTCCCTTGCTAGGCAAGCTCTCCACCACTGAGCTATTTAAAATAATACAAACACCAAATGTGTTGGTGTGCGCCTATAGTCCCACCTTTAGGGAGGGTAAGGAAGAAGAATCAGGAGATTCAGGTCATCCCTAGACCACGTAGGGGGTTTGAGGCCTGCCTGGGCTGCTTGAAACTCTGTCTTGAATGAGAAAAGCAAGTAAGCAAACAAGACAAAAAGGAAAGAGGAAAAACTCCTGGTGGGGATAAGGAGTTCTAGGATTGGAGACTGGCATGTGTGTGTCAAAGCCGACCTTTCCCTTTCGTCAGTTCAGAAAGCTGCATCAGAGAGGTGGCTCAGCAGAGAAAGGCACTTGCTGCCAGGCTACTCCTGAATTTTTGAAATTTGGTTACACCATGGCACATGTGTAAGCACACATGAGACAAATAGACAGAGACAGAGACACAGACACAGAGAGATGGATAGAGACAGACAGACAGACAGACAGACAGACACACAGACACACACACAGAGAGAGAGAGAAAGAAAGAGAACCCACCAGCCCCCCTGGTTTGGGAGCAAGTATGGTCAATTCTGCTCTGAATAGAAATGACAGGATCTCATAGAGGGAAGACCCCAGAACAGGAGGGTTTTTGTTTGCTTGCTTTTGGTTTGTTCCTGAAACAGGTTTGTGTCCTATAGTCCATTCTTTCCTTGGCCTTATGACAATCCTCCAGCCCCGGCCTTCCAAGTACCAGTATCATAGGTGTCAGCCACAGTGCCCAGGCGAAACTTTGTAATTAAGAGTGGTAACGGTGAAGACGCTGACGCGGGCTTTTGCATTGCTACTGTTGTGTGGCCCAGGAGCCACCCCACAAGCAAAGCTGGCATCTGTCACCCCAAAGACAGGAGCCCCATGTGTAAAGTGGCACCTGTCACATCTAGCTTACAGACTGCACTTGTGTGCCTTGGGTCTGGCTTGGCCTGAGTGCTCCCTGGGTGCTCCCTGGGTGCTCCCTGGGAAAGGCTTGTGCCTCGTTCTTCTGGATTGCCACATACAGTTCAGTGCACAGGGCTTGGTGAATGAAGGCTGAGGAGAGCTTAGGGATGAGCAGAGAGGTGAATGACCACACTCTGTGGCCGTCCTGGCCTTGGCCTTGCTGAGACTGGTAGTGGGACTGTAGGTGGTTTTCCCCAAGGTGAATAACCCTTGGGGTTTTCTCCTGCCCACATCATAAAACATCAAGCACCTCCCAGTTAGGGGCGGACTGGTAAGTGGGGTGACTTTGGGGCTGAGCCTTGGCAGTTGGGAGTGTTTATAAGCTGGGACTCCAGACTCCTCAGTACCAGCCTTCTTCCTCAGCTGCTCCCTGCTGCCAGCTCTCCTCCAGCACTATGGCCTTCAGTGGCAAATATGAAATGGAGAGTGAGAAGAATTACGACGAGTTCATGAAGCTCTTGGGTGAGTGAACTTCTTTGTATCCCTTCGCTGGGGCTGGCTGCTTATAACCAGCTCTCGGATAGGAGCCCAAACTCTTGGGGTAAAGTTGGAAAGAACTCATCCATCCATCCATCCATCCATCCATCCATCCACCTACTCATCCATCCATCCATCCACCCACCCACCCACCCATACATCCATTCATCCATCCATCCATCCATCCATCCATCCATCCATCCATCTATCCACCCACCCACCCATCCATCCACCCACCTACCCGTTCAGCCAACCATCCATCCATCCATCCATCCACCCACCCACCCACCCACACACCCATCCATCCATCCATCCATCCATCCATCCATCCATCCATCCATCCACCTACCCATCCATCCATCCATCCACCCACCCACCCTCCCACACACCCATCCATCCATCCATCCATCCATCCATCCATCCATCCATCCATCCATCCGTCTATCCACCCACCCACTCATCCATCTATCCACCCACTTATCTGTCCATCCATCCATCCAACCATCCATCCATCCATCCACCCACCCACCCATCCATCCACCCACCTACTTGTTCAGCCAACCATCCATCCAACCATCCATCCATCCATCCATCCATCCATCCATCCATCCATCCATCCATTCACACTTTTGTTGAGCAAACACTCTGTTCTGTCTCTAAAGATAATCAAAGCTATAACACATCCTTTCATTTTAAAAGACTTAAAAGAATTTAGTATCTCTACTTCATGTATGGGAAGTGTGAGGTTAAAACAAGTTGGGTCAACATTAAAGGCCACAGAGTAGTAACTGGTGAAGTGGAGATCTGATGTTTATTCGTTTAAATGTTTATTGTTGTTGTTGTTGTTAGAAGCAGGGTCTCATGTAGTCTAAGCTGGCCTCAAAATCACTATATAGCTGAGAATGACTTTGAAATCTTGATCCCTTTGCCTCTCTCTCTGAGTGCTGAGATTACAGGCATATGCATGTCTTGTTTTATGTAGTGTTGGTGACCACAGCTGGGGCTTCACTTGTGCTAGGTCAGCATTGCATCAAATTGAGCCTAAGCCCTAATCCCGCTCAAAGTTATTGAATGTCTGCTACATGCAAAGGCTGTCCCAGTATTTGGGTTGTTTTGTTTTTGATTTTTTATTTTTTTTAAATGCCATCTCTCCAGCTCACTGTCCCAATATTCTTGATGAGGCATTCTTGATGAATGGTGTCACTATATCCTGCTAGGGAGAGATGACCAAGGAGTTAATGTAGACACCGAGTTTAACAAGACAATCCACATAGCTCAAGTTCATCAACAAATTATTTTCTTCCCTTACTGTACTATTTCGGGAAGAGAGACCAGTTTATTATTATTATTATTATTATTATTATTATTATTATTATTACTGCTTGCCTTTTATCAATGGTCTGTTGTGAGTTGACCTTTGACACTGGTTAGTTACAAAATGTCAAAGGGAGAGTAGATTTGACTATCAACATTTCAGTGCACTAGCATTGAGGCTATGCAATTGTCAAGGATCAGATGGAGCTCTGGTGGTAGAACGGCCTAGCATGCATGACACTAGCACTGTGTAACCCAGGCATTGTAGAGTGTGCCTATAATACCAGCATTCAGGAGACTGTGGAAGGAAGGTCAGAAGTTCTAGGTCATCCACTGCTCAAGGCACTTGGGACTGTCTTTAAAAAAAAAAGGAAGGGCGCTTCCAGTTCCATGAGACCCGTGGCCATCCTCTTGTGGCGTTTGTCCTTTGTTCTTCTGCTGTGTCAGAGTGGCCCTGAAAGCAGAGCCCTGTCCCTCTGTCCTGTAAAGCCTTGTGGACAGGTTACTTTTTTTTCTGAGTCTTCATTTCTTTGGGGTGTGTGTGTGTGTAAGATTTATTTACCTTTATTTTATATCTGTTAGAGTTTTGCCTGTGTGTATGTAAGCACCTGGGGGTCCCCAGAGGTCAGAAGAGGGCACTAGATTCCTTACAGCTGGAGTTACAGATGGCTATAAACTGCCATGTGGATGTGGGTGCTGGGAACCAACTCCTGGTGCTCTGCAAGAGCAGTAAGTGTCCTTAACTCTTGAGTTCTCTCTCCAGCCCCAGATCTTATAGAAGCATTAGAAGACTCAGTCTGAAAGGTTGCATTCATTCTAAAACTTCCTGGGCTTGGCAAGTTTTTGCAATATTGATATGTTACTGTAGGAAGATTTGTTATTTTTTAATTAAGATTGTTTTTATGTATAGAAGTGCTTTTCTCCTATGTATGTCTGCTTACCAGTGTTACAGAAGGTTGTGAGGAGTCATGTGGGTGCTGGGAATTGAACCCAGGTCCTCTGGAACAAGTGCTTTTAACTGCTGAGCCATCTCCCAAGCCCTCACAATTTGCTGTTATTGAAGAGCACCAAATAGTTGGGAGGAGCTGTGAGAGATAGGACCACATCATATCAGCTCTGGACCTTACTGTCACCATTTTGTGAATGCAACCATAGTGAGATGGTGTTCTACTCAAGCACTGGTCTCACAGCAGAGCTGGGCTTTGAAGCATGTGCTGTCTGTCTCAATCACCTGCAGGCGAGCCTGCCTCTGGGGAGGAAATCTCCCTCCCCAAATCCCAGGGCTATACGTAGATCCCGTGTGTTCTCTGTTTGTCCCTGGGCCCAGGTCTTCCAGGAGACGTGATTGAAAGGGCACGTAACTTCAAGATCATCACAGAGGTCCAGCAGGATGGACAGGACTTCACCTGGTCCCAGTCTTACTCTGGGGGCAACATTATAAGCAACAAGTTCACCATTGGCAAAGAATGTGAAATGCAGACCATGGGGGGCAAGAAGTTCAAGGTGAGAGACCCCTGGCTGCCCTTCCCTGTCTCCCCAAGACAGAAGTTGGCTACTCTATTTCAGATATGACCCCTCTGCTCCCCAGGTTGAGCCTTCAGCATGAAAAGCGTTCTTACTCGGTAATTTAATGTTTCTGCTGGGTAATGGCAGCCAGCAGCGGGAAACACAAAACTGAGACAGAGCAAATGGCTGGTATGATGGGGTGGCAGTGCACAGCATTAATCCCAGGACTTGGGGGACAGAGTTCCAGGCCAGTCTGATCTGCATGGTTCTGGGACAGCCAGAGATACACAGAAAAATCCTGTTTCAAGAAACAAGGAAAGAGAGAGAGAGAGAGAGAGAGAAAGAAAGAAAGAAAGAAAGAAAGAAAGAAAGAAAGAAAGAAAGAAAGAAAGAAAGGAAGGAAGGAAGGAAGGAAGGAAGGAAGGAAGGAAGGAAGGAAGGAAGGAAGGAAGAAAGAAAGAAAAAAGAAAAAAGAAAGAAAAAAGAAAAAAGAAAAAAGAAAAGAAAAATGCTGAGCATTTAACATAACTCACCTCAGACACTTACTTAAAGGTCTATCTATCATCTCCCAATCTATTATCTACCTGTCTATCTATCTATCTATCTATCTATCTATCTATCTATCTATCTATCTATCTTATCTATCATAATCTCCCTATCTATCTGTCTGTCTGTCTATCTATCTATCTATCTATCTATCTATCTATCTATCTATCTATCTATCTATCTATCATAATCTCCCAATCTATCATTTATCTATCTATCTATCTATCTATCTATCTATCTATCTATCTATCTATCTATCTACCTATTTATCTATCTATCACATCATCATTATCTATCATCTTCCTATCTATCTATCTATCTATCTATCTATCTATCTATCTATCTATCTACCTATTTATCTATCTATCACATCATCATTATCTATCATCTTCCTATCTATCTATCTATCTATCTATCTATCTATCTATCTATCTATCTATCTATCTACCTATTTATCTATCTATCACATCATCATTATCTATCTATCATCTTCCTATCTATCTATCTTCCTATCTATCTATCTATCTATCTATCATCTCCCAATCTATCTATCTATCTATCTATCTATCTATCTATCTATCTATCTATCATCATCATCATCTCCCAGTTTATCATCTATCTATCTCTCTATCTTCTATCTGTCATCTATTGATCATCTATGTCCCCCAGAGAGGGTGGTGTGGTATGGGGGTAGTGTTAGACTACTAGACACACTGCCATGACCAGCTTTTTTTTTTTAATGTCAGTGCTGGGGATCCAAACTCCAGTCTCTTTACCCGCGCAGCAATCTCCCCACTACCCTCCCTTCCCCTTGCTTTTGAGACCCTTGGGCATGGCAGGCAATCACTCTGTCAACCGAGCCAGCCCTACGTGTGTTATTTTTAAAACAACCTAAGAGATGCCAAATCAGAATCATTAGGCCATGACTGGAGGCTTCATATTCAATGCTTCCTCTCTCTCTCTCTCTCTCTCTCTCTCTCTCTCTCTCTCTCTCTCAGGCTATCGTGAAGATGGAGGGTGGCAAGGTGGTGGCAGACTTCCCCAACTATCACCAGACTTCGGAGATCGTGGGTGACAAGTTGGTGGAGGTGAGTGTACCAAAGTTCGTACTATTTCTATTTTAGAGAGCCACTTGGTGAGGCTCAAGGACAGCCTGTGGCTTGCCCCAGTTCACACAGCTAGTACATGTCGGAGGCAAGGCTATACCAGCTGACATCCAGAGGACGTTCTCAGCCTCTCCTAGAGGATCAGTGAGGCTCTACCACACTGTCATGTTTCTTTTCTCGTAGAATAAAAAAATACATCTAATCATGGTGGCAAATGCCTTCAATCCCAACACTCAGGAGGCCAAGCCAGGAGGATCTTGAATTTCAAGTCAGCCTGGACTAGAGTGAGACAATGACCCCCAAAATCACACACAGACACACAGACACAGACACACACACACACACACACACACACACAGAGGTCAGGGGATATATCTTAGTGGAAAGTGTGTGCCTACCTGCATGAGGTTCAACCCTTAATGCTGTCAAAAGCAAATAAGAATTAGAAAACCAACAAAGTGGTGTTGAAGCATTGACAAGGAAAAATAAAAAGAACCAAGGTGGGCCAAAGGGTAGAGGGGCTTGCTGCCAAATCCGAGGATCCGAGTTCAATTCCTGAGACCCACATGATGGACAGGCGAGCACTAACTCCTGGTTGCCCGCTGTTGTCTGACATCCACATGCACGCTGTTTCCATCCACACACATAGGAAAAGAATCGAAGTTAGTATCTTCTGCTCTGGGTGAAAGCTAGCCCGGTGGGAGTAGCCTTGAACAGTTTTTAATGAAATGCCAGTCTGTGGGTTCTGATTTCCAAAGCAATGTTCCCAGGCCTGGGGTGTGCAGGGAGAACCGAGGGCAGGGGACGCAGAGCAGCAGGTTTGTGTCCACAAGACTTAATCTTCAAACACTGAGCCAACCCTCAGTTTGTTCCTCTGTACGATGGGAACAACCACGTAGGTCTGTGGGACCGTGTAAGGGGATTAGAGATAGAATTCTTGGGAATTAGAGATGGAATAGTGTGGAAAGGGGCCTGGCATGCAGCGGTCAAAAAGAACTGTGATAGCATAGGGGTTAACATGCCTGCAGCCCGCCATTCTGGCCCCCGCTCAGCAGTTTACCACATTTTCTCTGCGGCATGACTCCTGTAACTGACAGGGAATCTAAGGCCCAGAAAGCAGTGCGCCTGCCTTGCATCCACCCAGTGCTGGCGATGGTGGCTGATGACACACTGACTCCCTCTGGTCTGGTTTCTTCTTTCAGAACTCCACCATCGGGGATGTGACTTACGAGCGCATAAGCAAGAGGCTGGCTTGAGCCACCAGGCTGGGCTCGGAGGGGCTACAACCCACCAATAAACGTGGTCCGTGGTTCACCATTGCTAGCTCTAGAGTTGCTTTGTTTCTGTTTCCGGGAGTCTTAGGGCCACCCCTGCCTGAATCGGAGTAGGAAAACGCTCGGGATGACTGCAGGGGCCAAATGTTAGCCCTGAGGTGCCCGAGGGTTCTACTGTGGCAGAGAGAGGTGTGGATGTTGAATGTGGGATGCAGGGCTGTGTCCTCGGGAGCCGCCACAGGTGGAGCGCCGGGGCACACTTCTGCGGACCTCTTGCTCCATCTGCCATCCGCCATGCTCTTTAAAGGCTCCTTTAAGGGCACTAGATCGGAAGTAAAGGAATGGCTGAGAGGGTAAGAATGCTCCTCAACTATGAAGACTTGAGTTCAAATCCTTAGCAACTGAGTGAAAAGCCGGGTGTGGCTTGACTGTCCCTGTAACTCCAGCTTTGTCGGGAGTAGAGACTGGAGAATCTCTAGGACTTCACGCCCTCTAGCCTACCTCCAGGTTCAGTGAGATATCCTGGTTCAAGGAAGTAAGACAGACTTATGTGGCAGAACCCCCCTCCCATATCATCCTGGGGCTGCCACACATGTGCACATACACCACACCCATACCTCACACACACACACACACACACACATACACACACACACACACACACACACACACCTAGACACACACGTGAGAAGACACTGTTGTGCAAGGCACAAATATCCTCTGAGCCCGAACAACTGGCAATTTTGGGGAGTTTTGCCGTGCCCACGTGCAAAAGGATTATTCCCTTGTGTAAGGGGTAGGGAAGGTCACAGGACCCTTAGGACCCAGCCTAGCTCTGTCACCTGTTGTATTCGATGGGGCCTTAATTGCATATGACTTCAGGGAGGGGCTAAGGATCTAGGTCCTGGACGACTAGGGAAGGGAGACTCCGTCTGTGTGGCTATTCTGAAGCCCTCATCTCTGCTGGGTAAGGCTTTCTAGGTAGCCTGTTGCGGAGAGGAGTACCCATCCCCTGTAAGGAACCCGTCACCTATGTTCAGTAAGGGAGCCTAATAACCTCTCTGGATCCCTGGAGTGAACTTGGGCAGAATGGAGCCTTGGTTTGCTGTTGGGACCTTACAAGGTGTAATCATAATAGATGCACTCGTCTGAGATGGGTGACAGAATTTTCAAGACAGGACAAGCCTATCCTAACTCTTGGTGGGATGGTGGTTCCACCATCAGGAAGGGCCCTCCCTTCCAGGCTCCAGAATATGGCAGCCCTGGGCTCTTCAACAATCACCCAAGGCAGCCATTTCAGCTTGGCTGTGGAACTTCTCTCAGCCCCAGCATATCCACTGGCGAAAGGGAGCCATGAGGACCAATGGCTGGAAGGAAATGGTAGTTTATGATACAGCAAAGGTTCATAGACAGGCAGGAGGGAATTCCCCACATGTACTGGACTGGAACAGGATATCCAATGAGAGAGGCTTCAAACTAGCAAGCCAGGAGACTAGGTCTAAATTTCTGTTTCCCAGAACTGGACAAGTCCAGGCAAGTCAGTTTCTAGAAAAATCCCCTTGAGCAACCAATCAGAATCTGCCCTGCCACTTGGCTTGAGGCAAGGGCATAGACAGCGACGGTTTCCAGGCTTCCCCAGCAACAGTTTCTAGCCCACCAGCAATGGTTCTAGACTGTCCTAGATATAGAGACAACCAATTAAGATAAAGGTCACCTACCCTTTCCCGGAATTTCCCTAAAGTGCTTTAAATTGGGTCTGTGTGCTCACTTGGGTGTCTCCATCTTGGTAAATGGAAGACGCCAGGATACTGGGTTTCGGCGTGCTGCAGAATAAAACACCCTTTTCTTTTGCACATACTGTTTGAGTCCGGGGTGTCCTGCTTCGATGAATCCTGGACCTCACACTGGGAAGCGTGGTCAGGAGGCTGCTCACTCAGGGTGGGGGACTGGAGCTCTGGCTTGAGAAGTGCTTGAGTTTAGCATCTGGGTTTGTGTCTACTGACGGGAAACTGAGTCTGTCCAGGCACAGAGCAAGTCAGGCAGCCTGCTGGCCCCCTCACTACAATGGGCCTAACCCAGGGCACAGAACAGGCCTGTTTCCATCTTCTTTTAAAGTGTTTGCCACATCTGGGTATTCTCTCAACTTCTTTTCATCCAATAGTTTTTTTTTTTTTTTTTTAAATAAAGTATTATTTATTTTTATTGTGAGAGAAAGTTGAGGTCTCTTTTCTTTCTTTCTTTTTTTTCCAGATTTATTTATTTTATTATATGTAAGTACGCTGTAGTTGTCATCAGACACTCCAGAAGAGAGAGTGTCAGATCTCGTTATAGATGGTTGTGAGCCACCATGTGGTTGCTGGGATTTGAACTCAGGACGTTCAGAAGAGTAGACAGTGCTCCTAACCGCTGAGCCATCTCTGCATCCCCTGCCTCAGCTGGGATGACAATAGTGTGCCACAAGGCCTAGTTGATAATTCATGTAGGAACACATCCTCTTCCAAGAAGGCTTGTACCACTGTGCTGCCTTAGCAGCAAGCATTCCGGTGGGTACTGACATGACCCTGTCTCCCTTTTTACAAACGAAGGCGGTGGCTCAGGGCTGGGAACAGGTAGCAGAATCCTACCTGCAAGTCGGCATCACTCACCTTTGACCTTTTAACAGTTTCGCTTTGCCAATAGCAAATGAGCTTGAGTTTCCACATAGAAAAGAGACCTTGGGGCTGGAGAGATGGCTCAGCGGTTAAGAGCACTGACTGCTCTTCCGAAGGTCCTGAGTTCAAGTCCCAGCAACCACATGGGACAACCATCTGTAACGAGATCTGACTCCTTCTGGAGTGTCTGAAGACAGCTACAGTGTGCTCACATATAATAAGTAAATAAAACTTTAAAGAAAAAAAAAAAGCCTGGTGGTGGTGGCACACGCCTTTGATCCCAGCACTTGGGAGGCAGAGGCAGGCAGATTTCTGAGTTTGAGGCCAGCCTGGTCAACAGAGTGAGTTCCAGGACAGCCAGAGCTACACAGAGAAACCCTGTCTCGAAAAACCAACCAACCAACCAACCAACCAACCAAACAAACAAACAAACAAACAAACAAACAAAAAAAGAAGAAGATGCTGAGGCAGGAGGATTGCAAATACAAGGACTATATAGTGCTTCTCAACCTTCCTAATGCTGCAAGCCTTTAATACAGTTCCTCCTGTTATGGTGATCCTTAACCATAAAAATTATTTTGTTGCTACTTTATAACTATTTTTGCTACTGTTAATGAATTATATAACAGAAATATATGATATGCCCGATATCTGACATTCGACTCCCAACATGGTCAAGCCCACTGATACAGACTTAGTGTGCAAGTCTGAGGTCAGCCAGGGCTAGAACGAGTTCCGGGCTAGCCTGGACAACTTAGCATGGCCCTATCTAAAAGTAGAGAGTGCAGAGAGGACTGAGACTGGAGCCTAGAGGCAGAGGAGTTGCCCAATCTGTGTGAGGCCCTGGGTCCAACCTCCAACACTGAAAAAAAAAATAGATCATCTCGGATATACAAATACTGCATGGAAGACACAGGAAAGAAAGTTTAGTTGGATGTGGTGGCACATGCCTTTAATCCCAGCACTGAGAAGTAGAAGTAGGCAGATCTCTGTGGGTTTGAGGCTAGCCTGGTCTACAAAGCAAGCATCAGGCCAGCCAAAGATTCAAAACAAGGCCCTGTCTCAAAAGAGCAAAGTTTACCCATCCTCAGTGTGGCATCTGGCTTGCAGCACAGGTACCTACCGCGTGGTCCTTCATGTAATCTCTAGTCTTTAGCTTACAAAGCTTCTTGGTCTGGGACAGAGGCTCTGCCCAGTTCACTGGCAGCATCCCCTGCCTTTCCTTGCTCTATCAAGACTCTGTCCATCCTTTCAAGAACAGCATCGCAGTCTCCCAGGCAGCCATAGCCAGAAGCCCGTGAATTCCATCATTTTGCCAAGACTTATTGCTAATTAAGTGAGCTAGGTGAGCGTTAAATGAAAGGTGCAGGGAGGATGTTTCCCCTCCAGGCGGAATAATCACTTGTAGTGGGCCTGGATAGTAAGCTGTGGAACAACAGTTAACCAAAATTAGGCTGAAAATTGTAAGAGGGAGTAGGAGGAAGGGAGGGAGGAGAGAAAGCCAAGGGAGGAAGCCAAGGAAGGAAGGAATAGGGACATGGGGACAGAGGGCAGGAGGCAGAGGAGAGGAAGGTAGGGAAGAGTTCATCTCTGTAATTGATTCAAAGATAAACTCGAGGGTTGGTGACAAGGCACAGCTGGTAATGTGCCTATGTTGAAAGCATGAAGACCCGAGTTCGAATCCCAACAGAACCTTAAGAGCCAGGGATGGTGGCATCCGCCTGTAACCGGGACACTAGGTGGGTAGAGATAGGTGGATGCCTGGAACTCAGTGGTCACACTAACTTAGATGAGTAAGTGACCACAGGTTCAAGACTCTACTCAAAAATAAAGGCAACTAACCAGATCCAGTGACTATACAACTTAATGAACTTACATAGGTAGAGTTGGCATTCAAGTATTTTTTTTAAAATGGTGTGTGTTATTTTATTTATTTCCAAGTTTTTTTTTAAATAATAAAACAAAAGCAAAGATATCCAATATTGAACTCTGTCTTCCATATGCTTAACCACACGACCACACTAACAAGTACATACTCCCTACACAAATAACACACACACACACACACACACACACACACACACACCAAAATAAAATAAATTATTAGAGTTGACAGAGAGGGAGGCAGTTTTATTGTAAGTCTCCTGAACCCAGGAAGTATGTAATCAGACAACCTCAGCTCTTGACTAAAAAATGTTTCACAGATAGAGAAACAGGTTCAGAGAGGGATAGAGATCTGCCTAAGGTCACAGAGCAGCAACCCAGGCCTGAGAATATGTGGGCTGGGCTTCATCCCCTGATGGAGACCACGGTTTTGCAGGTACCAAGGGCAAAGTGTCACCTTGCAGGCCTGCGAGCAGGTAAGGGGTTAAGGTCTTCTACACTGGAGTTCAAGTCCCTCTTCCATACTGCCAGGGATCAAAGACCCTCTTTTGTCACCCGGTAGCTGTGCCACCTCTCCTGAGTCTGTCCCCTCTCTGAGCCTCTTTCTCCATCTATAAGTGGGGCTCTGGTGAACTTACCCTAATAGAGTCGCTGCCTATAGCAGCTCACCCATTGTTACAGCACCACTCTCAAGTCAGCGTCACGCGGAAGCATCACTGGGCGTTGCTGAGCCTCTCGTGACCCACCTTGTCGCTGTGTTCAGGGGCTTAGCTAGGCCTTCTCTTTCTGAGCCACAGACAGTTAGGTTCAGGTATTATTTATTTTTTGAGATGGGGGGTCTCACTATATAACCTTGAACTCACAGTGGCCACCTGCCTCTGTCTCCTAAGTGCTGGGGTTAAAGGCGTGTGCCACCATGGCCAGCAACAGCTCCTTCTTTTGGAGGCTCCTAGGATGGTTATGAGAAATATTAACCAGGGCCTGGAGCAGAGTAAATGCTCAGCTAACTCCAGTTGCTGTGACCCCTGCCATTATCACCTGTTGTATTGAAAGGAGGTAGCTCACATCTCAGATTTAAAAAAAAAAGATAACAAATCTGAGCCTTTGCCCACGTTCCCTTGGCATACTTCTCTCTAGCCTTTACCCTGTGCATGCTGGCATGCCAACATTACCAGTGAATACTACCTGAAACATCTCAGCTCAGATTCCAGACTATTTTGTAGATGAAGTGTTTGTCTTATACATACAAGGTTTCTTTCTCTTACACAAATGTAATGGTTCAGTTATGGGAAGCAAAGGCATGCAATATTTTCCCATTCTTCATCATGTAGAAACTAAGTGTATCTTTGAATTGTATCATGTTTCCTCTGTTTTGTTTTTGTGTTTGGAGACAGAGTTTCTCTGTGTAACAGTCCTGGATGTCTTGCAACTGGCTTTGTAGTCCAGCCTGGCCTCAAACTCACAAGAGATCCACCTGCCTCTGCCTCCTAAGTACTAGGATTAAAGATGTGTGCTACTATATCCAGTAGAATGTTTTTCTCTTTTAAAAATTACATTTGCTTATTGGTTGGTTGTAACAAGGTATCTAGTCCAGGCTTGTCTCAAACTCACTATATCAAAGATACTGGTATGTTCTGTAGTGTGAAACATTCAGCCAGAATATTAGCTCTTTATGTAAAAATTCTAAAAGACACTATCTATCCCATCAGTATGCAAATCTACTTTCTTTAATAAGTGCTAAATTTTATGTACTTAGAATTGTTTTGAAATAAATGTGGCTTATTATCAGTAAATGTTTTTTTGATTTGTGTGCTTTTTTAAAAGAGATTTATCTATTTATTATATGTAAGTACACTGTAAGTACACTGCAGTTGTCTACAGACACACCAGAAGAGGGCATGAGATCTCATTAAGGATGGTTGTAAGCCACCATGTGGTTGCTGGGATTTGAACTCATGACCTTTGGAAGAACAGTCAGTGCTCTTAACCACTGAGCCATTTCTCCAGCCCTTCTATATCCCTGTATATCCCAGTCATATACAAAATTTCTTATGTGTAAAGGGCTTGTGAGCGGCAAGCAGGAAACTTCCAAAAGTTTGAGATTAGGGCATTACTATTACACCAAGTGCATCTCGGGTGGTTTGATGCAAATACAGGAATAATGAGAATTCAAGAGTACTGCAGGGTAACATAAGCCAAAACCTCAAGCACCATTCTCAACCCCAGAATACAGCCATTTGCAACTAGTTCATTCTTTGCCATGGGGACTGTACTCTGCATGTAGTATGATCAGTGGCACCAAATAATTCCTTTGGCTCCCAACATGATCTTGGCTGCAGTTTCCTGGGACAATGCGCAAGGAGCCCATTGCATGGGGATGAAGTGAGAACACTCTAGATGAGAAGTCAAACAGCTTTGCTGTCAGGGGCCAGGCACTTACAGTATGAGCCCAGAAGGAAGCAGCTTCTCCTTGGAAAAGGAGTCTGGGTGTCACGACTCTTCACACAGCTCAGCTCAGTGAAAGAAATACTGTATGGAACCAAGGAGGAGTTTTGGGTTTGTTTGTGGAGAGCTCCCCTTACCAGCCTCCCCAGGGCTGAGATTACAGGTGTGTACGCCTGTACCTAGCTGTGCAACAGAGAAGCTGAGAACTCACAGGGTCCAGATGTGCTTTCTCCTCTGAGCATGGGAGCCAGGCCTTGTATATTTAATCATCCTTGGATCTTCGAAAAATTCTCTTATGAGGAAGCTGGCTGAACATGCAGAGTCTGGGGCCCTGTCCTTCTTAGAGAAGACTCCAGGTCACTCTGTCCCTTGTTCGGGGTTTGATCTGCTGCATTCAGGCAGACAGCCCTTGGGAGCCTTTAAGGCTACTTCTGCTTGTGTGTGTGTGTGTGTGTGTGTGTGTGTGGTGTGTGTGTGTGTGTGTGTGTGTTTGTGTTTGTGTGTGCATGATGCCATCTCTGCTTTTTAACCTCTTCTAGTCATGATCTGGTGTGGCAACAAAGTCAAAACAGAGCATCCGTGTCTGGAAGAAATCAGTTGTTCTTTCTGCTTGAAAGCTGGGGCTGTGACTCTGTGGCTCAGCTTTGTCTAGAGCTCATACCAGGCCAAAAGTTCAATGGTCTCCATGGAAACAGATGGGGAATAAAGCCACAGGAAAGGATGTGTCTGAAGAAAACTCGTTACTCTTCGTACACTCAATTTATTTTATCTGAGTCCCCTCAACCCAGAGCGCCTTGCCTCAGTGGGTCTTGCATACAGTGAGTGTGAGTGTTGTTCCAGCTCTCTACCAAGACACGATTCCTGAATGACATCCTCAGTCTGGTCTTAATCCTCGTGCCTTAGAGTATCACCCAGCAAGCCACCTGTGCTGGGCAAATACCCCTTGACCACACATGACGGCAGCTTTCATAATGGTTTTCCTGCAGGACAGAGCAGAGGGGTCATGAGCAGACTGTGACATTCTCCACCACAGTGGAGACTGCGGTCCACAGTTCTACCACATTCACACATTGTAGTTTTGAACTAGGGTCTCACAGTGTAGCTCAGACTCACCTCAAACTCACAATCCTCCTGCTTCAACCCACTGAGTGATAGGATGGCTTGGTTTTAACCGTGTGTGTGTGTGTGTGTGTGTGTGTGTGATACATGTTTCTTCAAGTGTACCTATGCCACGGCATGTGTGCAGCCTTCGGCACTGGTCCTTGCTTGAGACTAGATCTCTTCTTACTTGCTGCTGCGTATCCCAAGCTAGTGCTGGGATTACAGACATACAATACCGTATCTGGCACGAAACAATATGCTTTCTGGAGATCTAGCCTCATGTTTTTGCCCTTGTAAGACATGTACCACCTAGATATCTCTTCTGTCTTTTGCTTTCCCTTTCTTCTTTCTCTCTTTGCCTTTCTCACCTTCTGTGGTACTGGGAATGACACCAGATCTCTGCATAGTAGCCGAGTACTCTGCAGCTCAGCCAGAGAGCTACCTTCTCAGCCCTTGAAAGGTGTCTTAGCTACGCAGTGGCCTCCTGCATCTATCTTTGCTATTTGGGAGGCCAAGATGGAAATATCAGTTGAATCCAGGTATTCAAGACCAGCCTGGGCAACATAGTCTGCTGTTACTGCAAACCAAATGCAATTATTATTATAATAAATAGCAGTCCATCGTATGTATCATTTTAATGATACTGGCCTTGATGTGCATTCTGTTGTTGATCATGAGACCCCAGCAGGCAAGTGTGGTCACCACCCCCATTTTAACGGGTAAGAAGACAGGGTAGGAGAGGCTGCCCAATTCTCTCCCAACAGCTACTAACTATAGTTAATTATGTGGGTTCACTCTGTGAAGCTATGGTGCTGTTGTTTAATGAAAAACTAGTCTAGGCATTGCTGTGATGATATTTTACCCCCAGATGTGATTATTTCTTAGATGTGTGACTTCAAGAACAGCAGGTGAATGGGGTCTCACTGAGCTAGCTAAAGGCTTTTAGAGAAATGACTAAAGTTTCCCAGAAAAGGAAATGTTGCCTCAAGGTTGCAACAAAGAAATTACCCAAGTTCCTGGCTTGATGGCCAGCTCTGGGAATTTCAGACTTTCACTGCTGTGTCCTATCAACTGTTAACCTGCTGGCATGAAGTCTAAGAATCCCGGGTTTGCCAGCCTCCAGGTTGGGAGGTCATGCCCCACTCATTCTTCCTGCTTAGAGGGAACGACTCAGGTCCAGAAGCACTGGTCTTGTTGCTGACAGCTCCAATACTGTAAAAGGTCTCTCACAGCCTCCTGTGAGACCACACCTGGTCCTCAGCTGGTGGCTTTGTCTTGGGAGGTTGTGGAACCTTTTGTGGTTGGGACCTTGCTGGAGGGAGTAGATCCCTAGGGACCCAGCCCTGACACTGACAGCCTGGCTCTACTTCCTGTCTCATTTCTGCTCCTGATCCGTGAAGATCTTCCTGCCACGGCTGTCACAAGCTCCCCTTGCCCACCATGGCTTCTCTGCCACCGTGGACTGCATTTCAAACCATGAGCTGAAATAAACATTTTCTCCTTTAGGTCGCTTTATTGGCTCCTTCTGTCACAGACACGAGAAAGCTCATACACTTCTTGATCTCTTTCACCTCTCACCCAAAGGACACTCCCACTGAGGTAGAGCAGAGACAGGCGGGAAAGGGCTGACCTGCTAAGAGATGTCCAGACAAAGGCAGCAGACATCAAGAGCAGGCGATGTATTTATTGCAGGACATCTGGTCCTGAGAATCAGGCTAGTTCTGGGGCCCCAGTGGAGATGCTTCTCTCAAAAGCCCCAGCCCGGAGACAGATATAATAGACTCCAAACCAGTTACACACACACACACACACACACACACACACACACACACACACACCAAACGAATGTGCAGGTTCCTATGCTAATTGAGAAAATGGCAGCACCTCCTCTGCATCTAGCTGTTTCCTTATTCTGTCTCCACGAGACATTCATTTGCTCAGAAAAGCCCTATCGCCGTGAAATCTGACTCAGTAGCATGTGGCCACCTTCCTGGCAGTCCCTGCTGTGGTCTCTTGGATTCAGACAAAGAGAGTCAAGACGGGAGGCGAGGTGTGGTGGCGTACATTGGAGGTTGAAGTGGGAGGATTGGGAGTTCAAAGCAAGATTTGGCTATGCGCTAAGTTTGAGTGTAGCCTTAGCTACATCAGATGGATCTCAAAAAACATAAAAAAGAAGTCTCTCCCCGTCCCAAGAAAAAGACCAAACAAAAACCAATGGAGACACAGTCTTTTCAAAAAGAAAATTACAATTTGTTTCTGTGGTCTTTTGCACCTCCCTTCCAATTCTGATGGGTGAACAGCATGTCCCCTGACCAGAGGGGTAAAAAAACAACCAACCACAAGAACATCTTAAGCATAGGCTATGAGTCATAGTCATAACATATTGCACACGGTGACAGTGTTCCTGAGCCCTCGCACTGCAGCTCCCAGACATGGGCTTTTGCTCCAGCAATCTCTTGCCTGTCAATGCTGGTGACGTATACCACGTTAGTGCCCCCCCCCCACTTTTCTAATATTCCACAGTGTGATTACCCTATCGACCAAACTCAAATCTGGGATCAGTTTAGCCTCAGCACTCTAAGCATGTGATGGAAGGAAGGACCAGTTCGAATCTTTGTCTTCCTCCAAAAAACATTCCCCCCACCAGGGGGCAGTAATCCAAGTCCAATAGGTGAACACTGGCATCCCAGGGGTGGCCTCTTCCAGAGAGAGGAGACTGAGAGGTGGTATCCGGCACTGTTGTTATCCACCAGTTGGTCCCAAGTTGGGTTACTAAAAGATACAGCCTCATGTGGGACAGACAGTGTAGCAATTCAAACTTTTTGCTCCTACGGAAATTTTCAAGTATCACAAAATTCCCTGACACGGTATGTAAACAAGATGGTTCTTTTTTTGTTTTTTTTGTTTTTTGTTTTTTTTCAGGATAGAAAGCTAGACTGTTCCAGGAAGCAGCAGCATGGGAAATATCTAGAAGAATGAAAAAATTTGGGGTGCAAAAACAAAGGACAAGATAGCCAGGCACTGAGCCTCATGGGGTCAGTGCTCAGGCATAAAGACGGGCCATGGGGCCCTTGGAGCAGAGCTAGGGAGAGAAAGACACTCGGGATGGATCTTCTAGGGACGGAGACAAATGTGTCAGGTGCCCCTTCTTTTTCAGTGGCATTGCTGTGAAAAGTAGTCTTTGAGAAACCTGGATGTACGCAGTCCCCAGTGTCCAAGTCTGCTATGCTCCATCAGATACCCCAGCTCAAGGGAATGGTCACAGAGCCATGTCTTGGTCCTCCAGGCACACAGGGAAGAGGTTTCCCAGACAGATGCATCCCTGGATGTGTCATTTTGTTGGCTTGTTTTTGGAAAAAGCAAAGACCCTCTCTATTGAAAGGTTCTTTGCCTCACCTGGATGGGCTCTTCTCTTAGGTATTTCCTTTCTTTGTCTGGGTCTTCCAGGATTCTCCCTGCGGTCCACACGTGGCCTAGCTGTCAAAACAGCCTGCGGGGAACATGTGGCTCTCGCTGAAGTAGCTGCTTCCGTAGGTGGCAGTAAGGCAGTGCCTGGGTTCAGCTGCTATGGCCATCTGCATGCTAAGGGATGCGGGGACGGGCACGGGACACATATCCAAGGGCTGGAGAGCTGGGTATGGCGTGTGGAGGGATGGACCAGTGTCTCCTGAGAGCAAGGTCCCTGAGCGGTGGACCTGCAATGAGTCCCGATATGCCAAGCACAAGTCCTGCGCTGGACTCTGGAACTGGGCTAGTGTTGTTGGTGGCTGGCTGAGGGTAGGGTAGGTGGGTGGTTGGAACAGCACTTGGGCAGGAGCTGATGACGAGCCGGGCACCATGGCCAGTGCCTGGCTCTTGACGGCCACGGCATCCTTGAGGACATTGTCATATGCTCTGAAAGGAAAAGGCTCAGGTGAGTTTGGGAGATCAAAGGCCACTAGACACCTGCTTACCTTCCTCAGTAAGTGGGACAGTGCTACCCCAGCCGATGAGGACACATTATAACACAGCCGCAGCTATCTGCCGACTCCACTCAGGCCTCAGGTCTCAGTGTGCAGCGGTCTCTGTCCCCAAACCTCTCTGATCCTGTGGCAAGATCAGCCAAACTTGTCCCGGCAGCCCCTGTACCTACACATCTTGGCTGTTAAAGCCTCAGAAGATAATTTGGGTCCCACCTGCTTCTGTTCATTTGGCATTCCAACACTTGGTTTGTTTGAGACAGGGTTTCTCTGTATAGCCCTGGCTGTCCTGGAATTTGGTTAGCCTAGAACTCGGAGATCTGCCTGCCTCTGCCTTCCCAGTGCTGGCATTGAAGATGTGCACTACCATCACCTGGCTTGACTTGGGGACACTAAAAGCATACATTTAAAGACTCAGCTAGGGAGCAGGGCTAATATCTTAGAGTAGAGCTCCGTTATCACAGCAAAACTGCTGGCATTGGGACATTGAGAGGTGGCTCTTTGTGGACTAAAGGACTTCTGCTTCTGCTCCCCAGACTGAGTTAGTCAGGTCAGCATACAGAGGTTGTCACTACCCACTGGTGGAAGAGAGAAGTAGCCACTCAAGGGCTATTCTGGTCTGTCTGCCGTCCTCCTGGTAGCATTATTGATGTCTGTGGCTGACAATCTCTATTTCACAGTGTTAGATCTAAAATGACCCTTGATCCCTTAAAAGAGGTTACGATCTCTTAGTCGAAGCCACTTTGGACCTGGTTGGCGAAGGGGTCACTTTTGCAGCTTGCCTGAGAAAAGGAACTTATGAGAGAATGAATTCACAAAATCACATTGGGACTTAGATCAATTCACCCAGACGGGATGGAGTTCAGTTGATAGAGTACTCCTAGCATGCATGAAGCTGAAGTTGACCCTTAGCAGTAAATCAGCTGGCCGTGGTGGCACACACCTGTAACACCAGCACTCAGGAGGGAGGGGCAGAAAGATCGGAAGTTCAAGGATAGCCCACTAACTACATAGACACATTATGTATGTTAGCCTGGGCTATGTGACACCCTGTCTCAATAACAAAATACAACGATAGGATGAGTGTAGACATAAATATAGGAGCAGGTGTAGAAAATCCCCCCTCACATTAGTGGGGTCCCCCAGAGCAAATAGAAGGTCAATATTTCAGAAATGCAGCCAATCAGGAGAGGACTTACACCAGCAGGATTTCAATACACGTGCCGAGATGCTCCTATATTTATGTCTACACTCATCCTATCGTTGTATTTGAATGTCCAGACCCATTCCTCTTTTCCCTCTCTCTCCAGACATAAAAATACAAAGAGAAACAGCCAACTCTCAAAGCCCCATTCTTAGTAGACAAAAGTTTTTCTATTTCTCCTAAGCTGGCCTCCAGCTTTCAATCCCCTGCCTCAGTTTCCCAAGTGTTAAGATTTATAGTTGCATACCGCCATACCCGCTCTCCAAATACCACTTCTGTTGGGAGTCACTCTGCCCATTTTGCATGCAACACCTTATCTGGGGGGAACTATTATCTGTCCCAGACTCAGAAAATACCCCCCCACATTAGTGGGGGTCCCCCAGAGCAAATAGAAGGTCACTATTTCAGAAATGCAGCCAATCAGGAAAGGACTTACACCAGCAGGATTTCAATACATGTGCTGAGATGCTCCAGGGAGTAGTTGGAGACCCTCTGCAGGTCTCTGGTCCAGTAGGGAGAGAGCTGAAGGCAGATCCTGGAGGCCCCGACACAGGCTGCAGCGACCACGGAAGGCTGGAATTTGTAAAATATATGATCTGAAAGAAAATTGCAGAGCGTATTAGCGCTAGAAAGTCACCCCACAGAGTCTCCTGCCTGGTCTGTCGAAGAGCAGACAAATGAATCCACTCAAGGGTTACACAGTGCTGGCTTTTTACAAATGGGGTAAGAAACTAGAAAAGATCAGGTGCCATTGTTTGGGCTTATTAAAGGCTTTGGTGTTCAGTTTGTGGCTCCCGGCATCAGCCTAGAGAGACGATTTTTTTTAAAAGCATTGTCTACATTTCCAGAAAGCTTCAAGATGCTTGCTGATGGACTACAAACAGAACCACAAAAATCTTTCTTCTTTTTTGATTATTATTGATGGACAGAATCTGGCCAACGGCTGCTTGCATAGCAACAATGTCTGGTCCTCAGCAGGCACCGGAAATCTGATGAAAAACAAATGAATGGCTATATGAGTCTGATATTAATAACTTTGTCTAGGCTTACAAAGTAATATTAAAGATATTTAAATCACATTTATTTATATTACTCTGCAGGCACATGAAGTGTGTAGGATATTTGTACATGCGGCGGTCAGAGGACAACTTGGTATAGAGTTAATTCTTTCCTTGTGCCAAGTGGGATTCCAGGGATCCAATTCAACTCCATCTTTGGCTGGACAATCTCACCAGTCCCAGAACTTTTCTGTTTTCTTAAGACATCTGAAGATAGGTTAATGGATACAGTGGATATCCTGTACTTTTCATGGATGATATTTGATATATTACTATTTGCTATCAATTGCTCATAACTTTGAATTACTTCAATTTCTGCCTTTGAAAGTATCAACCAGTTCAGGGCCGAAGAGTTATAGAAAGTCACAGAGTCAGACTTCCAGGTTCAAATCCTGCCACTGACCTTCGGGGAAGTGATTTCAGTGCTTGAGTGTAAACTTCCTCATTTGTATAATGGGATTGACCGAAACAGCTTTGAAAGGGGTCTGTCTTACTTAGGGCTACTATTTCAAGATGGAGCACCATGAACAAAGCAACTTGGGGATGAAAGAGTTTATTTGACTTATATCCTAACTCAAAGTCCACTGACGGAAGCCAAGACAGGAACTCCCACAGGGCAGGAACCTGGAAGCAGAAGCTGATGCAGAGGCCATGGAGGGTGCTGATGACTGGCTTGCTCCCCATGGCTTGCTCAGCCTGCTCTCTTATAGAACTCAGGACCACCAGCCCAGAGATGGCAACCAATCACAGCAGGCTGGGCCCTCCTATACTAATCACTAATAAAGAAACTTCTCTACAGGTTTGTTCATAGCTCCATCTTATGGAAGCATTTTCTCAATTGAGGCTTTCTTCTCTCAGGTAGCCTCATCTTGGGTCAAGGTGACATAAAACTAGCCAGAACAGGGTCACTGTGAAGTCTAAATGAGTTACTGCACACAAACTTCTGCAGCAAGGGATATAGTAAGTGCTCAATCAATGCCTAATAATCTCAAATCACTGATATCCCTGCTCTGGGCTATTTGTCTTATGGTGTGTCAATAGCATTCTGACCAGCATTGAACCTAACACTTAGATTTAAAAATCTGTTTTGGGGGGGGCAGCAGGCAAGGCTTAGCTTTAGCGTGTTTACTCTACAATCACGGGGTAGAACAACCCCAACTGTGATGAGAGCAGAGGCGGAAGAGCACGGTGGCTTGCTGGTTTCTAGACTAGCTGAGAGCAAACCCCAGGGTCAAGAGACCCTGCCTCAAAGGAAGAGGTAGAGCGATGGGTCTATTGCCCTCTTTGTGTGTGTGTGTGTGTGTGTGTGTGTGTGTGTGAATCTCTCTGGGGCTCCACATTGCAAGGGTTAGTGGCACCTAATGAGGTTTTCGTTTGGGTCCATGAGAAAATGCACAGGCGCGCACACACACACACACACACACACACACACACACACACACGCACGCATACACACGCACGCACGCACACAGCATACACACATGGAGAGAGACAGAGACACACAGAACAGAGAGATAGACAGGCAGAAAGAGTGAGAGAGATTACTGTTTTTCTCCAAACAGGGTAACTTTGTGTGAGAAAGTATACATTTGCAGGTACACGTGAGGTCAACCTCAACTGTTGTTCCTTGGCAGTCATCTACCTTGCTTTTGAGAGAGGGTCTCACACTGGTACCCAGGGCTCATTGATCATGCTGTTGGCTAGCTAGCAAGCACGGAAGATTCTCCTGTCTCTGCCTCCTTAGCTCTTGGATGGCAGGTGTGTCTGCCACTACATCTGGCTTTCTCTGTGGATTCTGATGCCTGAACTCGGAACTCCTCACACCTTCACAGCAAGCCTGTTATAGCCTGGGCTGTCTTCCCAGCGCTCCAGACAAGCCAACTCACTGCCGATGCAGATGTGAACATTATCACATTCCCTGTCCTATTTAATCTGTGCGATGATAGCTCCTTGGGAATGAGCTACTTGTGAGCTGGTGCGATTTGAGGGTTCCCATATGAAAACTTCCTGGGTAAGTTGCTAGTCTCTAGTTACTGGTGAGGTTTTGGGTAAGCTGCTATTTCGTTTCTGCGTTATGCTATAGCACTGGGTATATCCTGCAAAGTGGGAGTGATATGGGGGTTCTAGGCACAAGGGAAGGCCCTCTCTGAATGGCACCCCTCTTGAGGTGGCTGATGCCCCTCCTCCCTCAGCCGGCTGCCTCTCTGCTCTCACCTTGCAGGGTAACTTCCAGGAAGTAGTGGGCATACTCCTTGAGGCACTCTTTGGTCTTTCGGAGGCAGGGGGTTGGCCAGGCGTGGCAGTGGTGGTCCTTCTGGCTGATGGAGGCCAAGAGGTAGTAGTCCAGAAAATGGGCGGGCGTGGGCAGGCAAAGGTCCCAGTTGAAAGCCTCCAGGAGCAGAAGTTCTGTGGTCAGCAGCTCCTTCTTGGTGAGAGAGAAGTTTTGGCTGCTTAGGATCCTTGTGTTGTTTATCTGCTCCAGTTTGGGCACGCGGTCTTCCCTGTCCTCAAACTTACCTAAGGTGAGGCAGAAGCAGAATTTACTAGAGGAATCTATACCCAGGTAAGTAAATGCTCCCCTATGATGTCTGGATGCTGTTGATGATATATATGGACAGGAAGGGACAGGGAGGAGGGGCTGCCAGGGAATAAAAGGTCGCATTTGGATCTGGAATCCTCAAGCCATATCACATCCTGCTATGTCATTGTGATGAGATGCCTCAATCTCTCTGTGCCTCCAAATCGCAGGGGGAACTGATGGTTTAATGAGGCTTTTGTTTGAGTCCACAGAGAAAATGCAGAGGAATACTCAGATAGACGCTTAGTAATCTAGAACATCAAAGGCACTGGAGAGCAGTCAGGAGCAGCTTTTAGGTTCTAGGGGAGAGGTTCCCACATTCTCTCTCTGGCCATCACCAGTCCAGGCAGAGCCATATGACCTTGCAAGGCTGACCCCATCTTTCTTGGTGTGGAAGAGGCTGTCCACAGCTCACCACTGTCCTCCATGGACCTCCTATTCTTACTGTGTCAGTTTTAGTTTGGCTTGGAAACAGTCAGTTTTGTTGCCTTGGAAACAAGGTTGCTTGGAAGGCGAGTTCAGAAAAAAGACTGGCAAACTGGGGAAGGCAAGGGGGAAAGGAAGGGAGCCCCAAAGGAACCATTAAGAGGTGCAGCGATGGACAACTGGAGCCTGACCACATACGAAGGGATTCTGAGAAACGGTTAAAAATACAGGCTTTAGACCTAGGGTTATACCCTCAACAGCCATAAGTAGGGGCTTCTCCACCACGAAGGGCCAAGACTAGAAGCTCACTTTGTGAGGCTCTACATGGTCGAGATCTCCAGACTAGGCACTGCTTTCTTAAGATACCACTTTATAGCTGGCAGTGGGCCCTATCTGTCTTACTAAGGGTTTCACTGCTGTGAACAGACACCATGACCAAAGCAACTCTTATAAAGGACAACATTTAATTGGGGCTGGGTTACAGGTTCAGAGATTCAATACATTCTCATCAAGGTGGGAGCATGGCAGCATCCAGGCAGGCATGGTGCAGGCAGAGCAGAGAGTTCTACATCTTCATCTGAAGGCTGCTAGCGGGAGACTCACTTCCAGGCACCTAGGACTAAGGTATTAAAGTCCATACCCACAGTGACATACCTACTCCAACAAGACCACACCTCCTAATAGTGCCACTCCCTGGCCAAGCATATACAAACCACGACACTATTATTGAAGGTTCTTTCAAAGCATTATGTCCCCTGGCCTTGTCTGCACAGCTGTGTAGCCCAGAATACCCTTCTCCATCTCCTCTTCACTCAGTCAAGCTGGATGTGTCCTTCACTTCCAAGTGACTCCCTCGGGTAAGCCTTCCCTAATTGAGCCACTTGGGGGTCAGCCTTGGCCTGGTAACCTGTGATCTCTACGCAGCCTCATAGGGCACAGAGCAGCTGCTGAGCAAATGTGGCGGGAAGGGCATGGATGCCTCTGCCTACCTAATCATGGCTGTGGCCACTGACTCTCGGACCAGTCACCACCTTCTCCATCTCTCAAAGCACCCGCCCCAGGATGCTCTGCAGACACTCCCATTCTAAACGCCAAGGACGCCAGGGCAAAATGAAATGAAACTCTGAGCATCCCGGGATCTGTCTCATTAGGGAGCCAGCAAGAGCCCTGAAAGCTGGGTGGGCATGAGAGGGTGCGTGGATACACACACAACGGGGCGATCTCATCTGGCCAGGGTCAATCGCCTTCCAGTCTGCTGCTGCAGTGGGGATGCCTGCAGAGGGTGTGTCCTCCATGGAAAGCTGGGGTGGGTAAGCACAAACTGTCCATGCAGGTAAAAGCTTCTCTATGGCTGCAATTTGTGCCCCACTGGCATGTGAGCTCACCTCCAGGTGCCCTCCTCCTCACCCTCAGATGTGGTCCCATGGACCAAGGACCGTCCTCTGTGGATGCTGTCACTCATCCTGTGTCTTTTAAAGCTTAGTTGAAAACCGAGTTAACAGCACCACTACCCAATTCTAAGACCTCTTGTAGATCCACTAATGAGTGGGTGAGTGTTTCTCTCTTGCACCGGACCTATACTGTTTATAGTTTTTTGGGGGGAGTTTATATCCCTTATGTTTTTCTCCAATAACCATATATTTGTTTAACTTCATAACTTTTTTTAAATTTACTTTTAATAAGTAAAGAAAGATAAGGAAATTTGAAACAATTTAAATTTTTCTTTAAAGAATTTTTATCAGTTTTTTCCCCTCTTTTGTTTCTTTTGTTTTGAGACATGGTCTTACTATGTAGCCCTGGCTGGCCTCGAACTCACAGAGATCCACCTACCTCTGCTTCCTGAGAGCTGGGATTAAAGGCGTGTACAATCGTACTCTGCTTTTTAGTAGTTTTAATTGTGTGTGTGTGTGTGTGTGTGTGTGTGTGTAAGAGAGAGAGAGAGAGAGAGAGAGAGAGAGAGAACCCATGAGTACAAGGGCTCTCAGGGGCCAAAGAGTATCAGATCCCCTGAAGCTTCAGTTAAAGGTCCCAGGAAAAAGTCTTCTGCCAAGAACATCACAAGCCACCTTTAACTACTAAGCCATCTTCCCAGCTCTTGATCCCCCTTTAAAACAAGTCAATTCACTAATTATAAGAGTGCAATAGGCAAGATAATATATTTTAAATAAACTACTTAAGATGCAGCAATTTTGCCCCTAAACTGCCCAGCTTTCCCCAAACCTTATACAGAATTTAGCTAATCTTTGTCACATATATTAAATTGAACAGCCACTTCCCCCCACCCCACCCCCAATTTGCTGCTGGTGATTGGATTCCCATCCTCACACATGCAAGGCAGTGCTCTACCACTGAGCTACACCCTGGGCCCCATGAGGTTATCTGGAGTGGGGGTGAGGGGCTAGTGGGAGCATAAAGTGGCAGAGTAAGGTTGCTAGCCTAGGCCGGACTGCACGCTGTGCTGAGGGTGGCCCTGAGACTTCACAGCGGCATCCCTGGCAGCCAACCATCTATCTGGAGGCACAGGCTGATGTGTTCAATCAGATTAGTTTCTCTGTCCCTCCCTGCTTTTCAAACCTTTCAGAGCCTTGCTGCCAGGCCTCAGAGGATTAACCCCCCAAAGGTGGGGGGGGGGTCACAGCTTACTGAGAAGGGATCTCACTCTCCTGGTTCCCTCTACTCCCCATACACACAGGGGAGGCCTCTTGGGGGGACCCTCCACATTGCAGGCTGCAGCCAGCCAGGTCTGGGCCTGAATCCTCAATGAGTTTGCTCTGGTGCTGGCGGCACCCTCCAGGCTGTTGTTTTGTTTATGACTAGGAATCCGCCCCACGTGGAAAGACAATGATCTTGCAGAATGGAAAGTGCATCACCAGCACCCAGCACCCAGACGCCACCTTGTCTCTCCAGCTGAGACCTCAAAGGGATGCCTAGCATTCCCAGGGCTCCAAACACAGATGATGAGAGAGATGTGGTCTCCAGCGCCAGAAGAGCCTCGGGAGTCCCTGCTCCCCTTTGTTACCCACAATGACTTCAGCTTCCACATTGTTTCCCAACACACACACACACACTTAGCAGCCAGGAAGGGCTGCTGTGAGTTTCCCAGCTTCGCACGTGCCTAGCAGACATCTCCTCCGCCCCTCCCACATCTTCAATGATCTAGCCCTTTGTCCCCAGGGCTGCCACCACCAAGCACCATTATACTTAGCTGCTTCCTCTTTGTGGGCAAAAATGTTCAAGTCTTTCAAAAGTATACAAAAATGTATAAGTCTTCAGGGCTGCGCCCAGAGAGATGCTAGGACAAAAACGGGAGGGGGGCCAGTCTTCCTTGGCAAACTTTTATTTTTGAAATCAATAGAAATCAGAGAATGAGGAACACTCACAGCTCGTCACACACTCCCCGCCCCCTTCCCCCAGCTGTAGACAGTTGCTTCACACTCCGTTTCTGTGTGCTGTATATAAATACTGGCTTTGCAAGTTACAGATGGGATGTGCCGCCATCTCCAGCACCCCAATATCTCTTCTGAAGAATATCTTCCTATAAACAGTAAGATATTAATAGCACTAGTACACCATCCTGAATTCAATATCCTATCTTTTGTTCTTGAGACAGGGTCTCATGTAGGCCAGGATGGCCTCAAATTCACTATGCAGTTAAGGCTGTCCTTGAACTCTGGTCCCCTTGCCTCTACCTCCCAAGTGCTGGGATAGAAGCCTGCCAGTAACAACATTCTCATGCTCAGTCCACATTTAACATGTGCCAGGGATTCTGAAACACATTTTCTCTCCCTGCTGGTTTTGGATTCCAGAGCCAAACTAGGTTCACACCATGAGTCTAAAATCTTTTCAGTCTTATTTCTCAAGTGCTTTGGGAACATAGAGTCCAGCTATCTTTTAAAATGTTCCCAATTCTTGATTGGCTGGATGGTTTTCTTCTGGTTAGGCACTGTTTGAACAGTGTGCTGGAAAAGCACAGAGGTGATATCCAGTCCTCCATGCTGAGTCACGCTGGGATTTACAGATACGGTCGATGTAGCCCAGAACCAGACAGGCCAGGTTCTATGTCTTAGCTAAGGTGAGAACACGGGTTCTTGCCGTCCTAGAATTCTCCCTTTCCCTGTGTGATTCACAAGTAACCTGTAAAGCCAAGGTGATACCCAGAGATGGAATGTCCTGTTCTCCAACGACTCTGTTTCACGGGCTTGTCATCTATGGATGATATTTTCCTGAATAAATTACTACCCTGGAATGAAAAGGATATTTTGCAAATGCTGTGATTGCACGGACATTTTTCCTTTTAATTTTCTGTTTGTCTCAATTTTAATGGCTAAGAGTTCTGTTGACATCTTATTTATTTATTTATTTATTTATTTATTTATTTATTAGAGACAGGGTTTCTCTGTGTAGCCCTGGTGTACTGGAACTCACTTTGTTAGACCAGGCTTGCCTGAAATCATAGAGTTCTGCCTTCCTCTACCTCCTGAGTGTTGAGATTAAAGGCATGTAGCCTGGCTGACATTTTTCTAATACTAAAAGCAACCATGGACTTATAGAAGAACTCACAATGTCTCCCAGAGATCAGGTATGTAAGCGAAGCACTTCTTGTCTTCCATTTGCACATCTAGCTACTAAATGGCAAGCCTTAGGACTGGTGTGCAAAGATCAGGTCACACTAGCAGACTAAATGGCCAGAATCTCAACCCACTGGCTTAAAACCCCCACTTCCTTAAAAAAGTATTCAGTTTTTATAAGACAGCGCCTCTTAACCCGGACTAGCCTGGAGCTTACTGTGCATCCCAGGCTTCACTCATGGTAATTCTCCTGCTTCAGACTCTCAAGTGTTCAGATTACAAGTGTGAACTCCCTTCTTTTATTTTTTTGTTTGTTTGTTTGTTTTTGTTTTTTTTAGGTTTTTTTTTTTTCCCAAGACAGGGTTTTTCTGTGTAGCCCTGGCTGTCCTGGAACTCACTCTGTAGACTAGGCTGGCCTTGAACTCAGAAATCTGCCTGCCTCTGCCTCCCAAGGGCTGGGATTAAAGGCATGCGCCAGCACTGCCCGGCAGTTTAAACTCCCTTAAAAGGCATTTATCTTGTATGTAAGAATGTTTCGCCTGCATGTATTTCTATATACAACATGGATGCCTATTGGGAGAGGGCGTTGGATTCTTTGGAATTGGAATTATAGATGGCTGTATGCATATAGGCTAGAGGAATCTCTCTCCTTCACACCCTTCCTTCTTTTGTGTGTGTGTGTGTGTGTGTGTGTGCACATGCAGGTAGAGGCCCAAACACCAACATCAGGGGTCCACTTCCATGGCTCCCCACCTGATCTTTGAGTCAGAGTTTCTCGCTGAACCTGGATCTGCCTCATTAGGCTTCACAGGCTGGCCAGCAGGCTCCAAAGATTCTCCTGTCTCTAAAGACATTCTTTTGTCTCTATATAGAGGCTGTCCCTATGCAACCTCTATAGCTCTGGGGTCACAGACACGTGCCATAGAACCTGGTGTTTACTCCATGCAGTGTGGAAAATCTGAATTGAGGTCCTCTCGCTTGCGCAGTGAGCGCTACCTACTGAACCATCCCCCCCCCCAGGCTTTTCTTTATTAGAGAAGGGGGGAAAGGAAGGAAGGAAGGAAAGAAGGAAGGAAGGAAGGAAGGAAGGAAGGAAATGAAAGAATAGAAAATACAGCCTAACTCCAGCCTTCTAAGGAGCCCCAAACACTTCATATTCCAGAGCCAGCTCTTTGTGCTCTTAGTTAGAAACTAGGTAAAAGGTCACATTCCAGAGCCTGCCCTTTGTTCAGAGCCAGGCAAAAAGGCCTTGAATTGGTGATCCTGGCCCCATAAGGTAACTGGAAATGAGCTAAGCTTATCTTGCTTCTGTAAACTGCTTAGGCCCTTACCCCTATCCAGGAGTTCACACAGCTATAGACTCCAAGAAAATAGGAAACTAATTGGTCCACTGAGCGCGGGCTCCGATAATTTAAACTGATTGGCCTAAAAACTATGGAGTGGTACAAATCGATTGGCTTGCATTTCGTGGGCTCTTGATGCTAAGGAATGATTGGTTGGTGATTCTCGGACTTCGTTGTGACCTTATAAAAGCTGTCCCAATTCTGCACTTGGGGGTCCACGGTCCTCTAACCCTGCGCGGTGTACGGCTGTGGAACCCAGAATTCTGGAATAAAGAAATCCTCATGTTATTGCATCGAGACCTTTCTCGCGAGTGATTTGAGTGTCGCCTTTCGAGGCGTGGGGTGCTGGGGCACCCTCGGTTTTGGGGGGTCTTACAGAAGGAAGGAAGGAAGGGAAAAAGAAAGAGAGAAAGGAAAAGAAGGAAGGAAGAAAGGAGGAAGGGACTGTCTTTACAAACTAAAAACCATACAATAGGAAGTTCACCCTTGCAAAATGTACCATCCAATGCATTATGAACTCGACGGTGGCCACGGGCATTATCACCACACATCTCCCGAACCCAGCATCTTGCAAACCTGAAGCTTCGATCTCATGAAACACTCGCTCCCAGTCTCTGCCCACTTCAGCTCAGCAACTGCCTGCCATTCTTTCTCTTTACGAATGGGGCTTCTCTGAAGACTGGCTAGTCTGCTCTCACCTGCTTGTCCTGGCAACTAACTGAGCCAACCACAAGGCGGATCAGACAGCATTCTGGTCTGAATTAGAGACAAGAAAAGTGACATTGCTAATTGCCAGTCCAAAAAAAAAAAAAAAAAAAAAAAAAAAAAAAAAAAAAAAAACAAACCCAGAAAAACTCACCTCTTTTACTCTAGAAAACGTATGGTTCAGTAACAAAAGTTATTTAAAAAGAAAAGAGAGGCAGGAAGGACGTGCTGTAGTAACCCCGTGAGCACGTCACTCAGCTCCAGCACTCACGCTACCTACGCTACCTCTAAAAGAAAAAAAGTTTTATTTTACTTTACGAGTTTGAATGCTTTGCCTGAAGGTCTGTATGGACCTCACAGGTGTGCCTGGTGCCCTCAGAAGTCAGAAGACGGCATAGGCTCCCCTGAAAATAGAGTTATGGGTGCTCGTGAGACACTGTGTAGGTGAGGGAACTGAACCCAGGTCCTGAGCAAAAGGAGTCACCTCTCCCCTACCCCCAAATTCTCAAACAAAACCGCACATAGAAGGTTCTAAGAAACATTCATGACTGGCTTCATGCCTGCTGCTCACGCTGCACGTCCTTTCTCACATGCTCAGGACGCAGCCTGTTTGGTCCCCACATTATTTTATGATTGGCAGGATGACAGAGTCACTCAAGGTCCTTGTTACCCACTCAGGTGCTAAGTAAGCCTAGGCTCAGAGGAGGCCAGAGTTTCTTGGCTAAAAAGAACTGGATTTTAAGGCAGCAACAGCTGGCGATGCTTCTGAAAACAGATCTGCTTGTCATCGGAATGCTGGTGTCCATTTTTTTTTAAACCTCTCTGCCCTCATCCAAGTACAAGAACCACAACTGGATCTGGAGTTGGGACTCTGTGGCCTCCTGGTTACCTAGAGCAGCTGGTTACCTCCTAGCCAGCATGGTGATGATGAGAATGAGAGGGGAGCTGGGTCAGAAAGCTGCTCCTGGCTTTGCCTCATGCCCACGTGGGTCCTGACATCTTTCCAGTGTAGGAAACACCAGGTAGCAGAGGCAGGAACCACACGTTAAAAAGTTTTCTTGTTTCTCCTGCAGGTGACCCGAGTGAAAGCCCCCTACCAGGATGCAGCCCTTGCCAGGGACCGCGAGGTCAAGGTCCTAGGAGAGGTCAGGGTCCTAGGAGAGGTGAGGGTCCTAGGAGAGGTCAGGGTCCTAGGAGCGGCAGCCCAAGCAGAGCAGCTAAGGAGAAATCAATGACCTATCAAGTCTTTTTTTTCTCTTTCTGCCATTTTTCCTCTTAGATTCCACTCTCCTCAGAGCAGAGAGATGTCATCACCAGGAGGGGGACAACTCGGCCTGCTTTATTTATGGCAGCGGACCAGTGACCAGAGAGAAAGGAGTTTCTGGAGGACACCCTCCCTGAGGCTCAAGTTTCCTCTACTTAGTTAGCTTCATGTGAATTTGAGCAGTTGAGCTGATGCCTCACAGGACAGTGGAAAAGGCTCAAGGGACATCCCAGGGAATGTAAAAGGCAAAAGGAAACCAGGGCTGGAGAGATGGCTCAGTGGTTAAGAGCACTGGCTGTTCTTCTGAAGGTCCTGAGTTCAAATCCCAGCAACCACATGGTGGCTTACAAACATCCCTAATGAGATCTGACACCCTCTTCTGGGGTGTCTGAAGACAGCTCTAGTGAACTTACATATAATTAAAAAGACAAAGGAACCTGACACATGGGACGTGCCCATCAGCCATAGCAGCTGCTGTATTAATTCCAGTATACACTTATTTTTTGGTACCAAACTAGCAACTGTGAGAGTCCCGTCAGTCGGGCACTGATGAAATGCTAGCGCGGTAGCCAATGTCAGAAGATACATTTCTTAAAGGTTCTGAAATGGAATGGAAATCATTCCAACAAAAGGCGCCTGTGGCTCCATCCCACTGCACAGGTTGTACTGGGTTCCTCCAAACCCAGTGGAGGCAGCAGTCCTAGCCGCCTCCCTTACCTATGGTACCTTGAACTCAGTCAGTTGGTAATTACAATGCCCAGAGGGTAGACGTGAGACAGAGAGCAGAGCTGGCTGTAATCTCTTCCCACATCTCCTGTCTCCTCAGGGATGGGATTGCTTCCTGCTGGTTAGCACACGAGACAAATCTGCCCACCAAGCTGAGATCTGTGGGAGGTGGATTCTTGGTTGTTTTGCTGCACCCCAGTTGCTGTAGGCACCCACCCCGACCCCCACCACACCTGACTATCCTGCTTCCAAGCAGGATCAACCCTGGCTTCTCGCTTCATGAGGCCAGGGCACACATCCGCCACAAAAACCACCAGAGTGCAGCTTCTGGCCTAAGGATAGCACTCAACAGATAGCTTTGGTTTTCTTTCATAAATGAGCAAATGGTTTCAAGGTCTAGAACTTTCTATTCCACAAGCTTGGACCTCGTATACCCGGTCCCAAGGCAACCCGCAGTTTCTGAGGATGAACCTGTGGGCGTAGGCTTCCCTTAGGCCGGGGTGTGAGGCCAGCGGTAGCCTCTTCCTGTCTAGCCACCACCCAGTGCTCCACGAACACTTTCCTCTTCAATTTCCCTTATGCTAATGAGTGGCTGGATTCCAGAGCTTTTCTAGGGAAGACTGTGAGATCAACAGGATGTTGCTTTTTCTATGAACAATAGAATTTAAATCAAAAGGGCTATGTCACAGTACCTGATGGGGGTCCTCAGCGAAGGTGCCCTTCACCTGAAAACACACACACCCAACAACACCAGCCTTTTTGTAGTTAATGGTGGCAGTTAGGAAGGGTACTTCCTACTGTTACCCAAGGCGGGACACAAGTCTCTTTCCAGGAACTGGGCCACAGATGGAGCTGCAATACGGTCAAAAAGCCAATCAGACAATAGGCCAGAAGTCACCTAAGGACATCTTCCTCTGAAGAGATGGTAAACCACATAGCGTAGCACAGAGGCCCAGGACACACTGATGACATGTGCCTGACAAGGCGTCAGAGCCTCAGCCAGGTCACTGACTGCCACTTACTGTGGACTGAGGCTCAGCCTCTTGGATCTCTGGTTTTTGGCCTCTGAATAACAGGATGAGTTGAGGTTGCATGCTGGGTTAGTGTTCACGGAATGGTGCCCTTTCTAGATCTTGCTTCATCCAGAATCAGCAGCATCCTCGGGTACAGGTACAATGATGGGTTTCTGGCTGTGCCTTGATAAAGTGACAGAGAGCCAGGGACAAAGAGAAAAAGGTCCCTCTACATCAGTGTTTGGCGCTCTATGGGAAAGAAAGGCGGCTGTCACAACCACAGAGCTTGGGGACCAGGCAGCTCCCAACCCTACTGTTCCTACGGGCCTGCCACAGCTGGGTACAAAATCTCTGGTCTCTGTGAAGATGTTGGAATTAGGAACATGCTGGAGGAGCAACCTTTCAGTTACCACTGTCCTTGAGCTTAGGAACCTTGCTGGCAAGAAGGTAGACTTGAGACCCCTGCCTGGCTGGATTGTCTCCTCTTAAGAACAAAGAGAAAGCTCCCTTCGTCTTCCTCATCTCTCTGAAGTACAAAGGCACTCGATCGATGGCTGTCAGCAGTGTGTGCATACGGCAGGCTGGATAAATAATGCATGAGTGGACCTCGGAAGGAAGGACGGATGGGTGGAGGAAGGAGCGTTTCTGAGGGCCTGAATCAATTCCTGGGTCCTGTTTGGGGCGGGGCCTAAGGTGAGGCCATGAGTAGCTGTTTTCCTCAAGAGGAAATTGTGGAAATACCTCCCCGGGTTGGTGGTGGCATCTGGCCAGCTGGGTCACACAGAAACTTCCCTTCTCACTTCGAGGAAGACATCCCTGCCTCAGGATGCAGAAATAGGACCGATGACTTCATCGGGTAGTTTCAGCCAATCCCTGGTTCCATTGTGTCCCACTTTGTAAGTGACCTAATTAACTTTATGGACTGAAATCTAGGATCGTGAGATAGGAGACGTTTGTCACATGTGTGGCTGGTACCGGGGAGGTATGGGCTTTGTGTGGAAGAGCAGAGTCCTGGTCTGAATAAAGCTCCTTTAGTAACTGCTGAGTAAAAACGTCCCTCCCACATACACGGGATGGGTCTGATGGGGCTTCTGGTACCAAACAACAGCAAACCAAGTTTCGGGCCCAAAGGTGTAGGATCCAGAGGCCCTGGATCTTTTGTTCCAACATCTGCTGGGAGCAGAACCAAGGGACAAGAAAGGCATCGTGCGTGTCCACTGCTGTGAGTTGTGGAGAGCCACTTCCTACCACAGGGACAGTCCTGAGGGCTGATGCAATCTCCCAGTCCACGTGGGTCTGTGGCTCAGAAAGCAGAGGACTCCTCAGGAGCTCGCACAACCTGTCTGCTGACCGGTGTCTTCTTGGTACCACCAAGCACAGAGGCCACCGGGTGAAAGGCAAAGGCCGCTGCTGTGAGGCCAGACCTACCAAGCCATTCCAAGTCACCTGCCTGGTCAGCGCCCCCCCCCCCTTCCTGCTCACCTCTCTTCTTAGCTGTTAGCAAAGTTCCTGATGTCTTGAGCCTTGTTTTCTATTTCTGTTAAGTAGGGAAACAGCGACTACCTGCTTAGGGTTTGTTTGGGAATTAGCTGAGTAAAAATGTATAAAAAATATAAAACTCCACATAGCACATAAACCCTCAATAACCATTAGTGATTCCATTTATCACAGAGGGTTTACCTTCCACCTCCACATTCTGATGACAGGGGAAATACACTTCTATTTTTTTAAAAAAGGTTTTTTTTTTCCTGTTTTTTTTAAATTTCCCCAAGAAACAGAGATCACTCTCCCACAGAGGAAAAACAACCTTAGCTCCTCAGAAGGCAAGGCACCGCGGAAGGGAGCCTAGACTCCAGAAGTGGCACAGTAAAACTATCAGGAGATTCCAGAATATGAGCCTGCCGGGTCCAGGAATATCCTGGCAGCAGCCTGCTTTTAACAAGTCAGGAGACGTCAGATTTTCCTAGAAGAGTCCCAGAAACCCCACCATGCCTGGTGACAAAGAGGAGCTTTTTCCTGTCTAGACATCAAAATGCTCCTAATTAAAATTAAGACGTGAAAGGGGAGGGGCACTGCATGCTTCCTAAAGCCATCTTAAAACTACAGTTAACACAACCAATAACAGCAGCGAGTCCTCCTCTTGCCACCAGGGCGGCGCACACCCCTTGAGAATGAAATGGCTTTTTGTTTGTTTTGTTTTGTTTTGTTTTGTGCCCCCCCCCCTCCCAGGGTTTCTCTGTATAGCCCTGGCTGTCCTGGAACTCACTCTGTAGACCAGGCTGGTCTTGAACTGGAAATCAGCTTGCCTCTGCTTCCCAAGTGCTGGGATTAAAGGCGTGCGCCACCACTGCTGGGCATGAAATGACTTTTTTAATTCGGACTACAACAACCCAGGAGTGGGGGTGGGAGGGGTGGGGGGCGCATCTGAAAGGGAAGCTGCTGTGACCAAGGCTCACCCCTTGAGGCTAATAATGAAACTGCTACCCCAGGAAGCTGAGCATCCCAGGAAGGCAAGGCGTGGCTCTGATCTAGAAAACTCTCAACATGGCTTCCCTGGAGAGCAGGGCATATAATAAAGAAGGCCCTCTGGATTATTCTTTCTGGATGTCAGAGAATTGGGCACAGGGAAGGGAGGGAGTGACTTGGTGATATATTGAAAGCTTAGCATCAGGGGGCCCTGGGTTTGGTCCCTGAGCCTGCAAAACAAAAGGAGAATGGGCGTAAGGTAGTCTTGGCATTGATAAGGTGTAGAAGGAGGTCATGATGCCAATATTTGGTGCTGGAGCGATGCCTCAGCAGTTAAGAGCTCTGGTTGCCCCTTCCAAAGGACCCGGGTTCAATTCCCAAACGCAGACACAGTGGCTTCAAGCAGTCTGTCGCTTAGTTCTAGGTTATTTGAAACCTTTTTAAATTTTATTTTAAGACTTATTTCTTTATTTTGTTTTATATGATTGCTTTGCCTGTACATATGTATGTGCACCATGTGTGTGCCTGGTGCTGGTGGGGGGTCAGAAGAGGTGTCAAATCCCCTGGAACTAGAGTTACAGAGGGCTGGGAACCACCATGTAGGTGCAGGGGGGTCAAACCACTGAGCCATCCACCCTTCCCTCCAGCCCCCTGATGTCCTTTTTAAGTCTCCATGAACACAGCAGCACATGGCGCACAGCCGTACATACAATCAAACAAAAAACCCAAACCAACCAAACAAAACCCCTCATATGCATAAAAAAAAAACTTAAAAATATGCAAACATTCAGCACAGAGGGAGTTTATAGCACAGGCCGTCACCAGCTCTCAGGTAGTGAGGACACCTGGGCAAACTGCTCATCTCCTAACAGCAAGGACACCTTGCTCTCTTAGAAGGCTTTGTTCCTGTGTTCCGAGACTTCTTGGCCATGCAGGCCTAAGCCTGCATCTTTAGGAGAGTTTTTCAGAAAGATGGGGCTCAGTTTATTTTATGGCTCTCAGCCCAATGCCTGGCACAGACCCACTCTCTGTCAAGCAGGTACAAGGCTTCAGGGTGAGTGGTCTTCACCCAGGGGTGTGGTGGACCTCACTTCCGTTCATTATCACCTCTCTAGAGCCTGCTGTGTCTCTTAGAGAATGGGGGGAAGGGGGCCTAACACCTGTGTAGAGCGGCAGCTGTTGGGCACTGCACATCAATCAGTTCAAGCAGTTGAAATCTAAGACTCAGTTGGGGAGTGGGGGCTACAAATATTCAGAACCTCAGTTCCCGGACAAAACAAGTCTAGGCTCAAACCTGCTAAAACTGCATGTTGTACAGTTTAAAAGCTTCTGGCCCACTCAGCTGTCTGACAGGCAGCTCACACACAAAATCCCTCTCCCGAAAAGACTCCCAGCCTGCCAGCCACAGAGATGGGAACAGGAAATGGAAAATCACCAGGTCCCCTGCTTTCTGGGCTGTCCTGTTGGAGCTGCTGCTAGGATCTGCTCTACACAGCTCTACCCCCCACCCCCCAGGCTTTGTGGCCACCACCCAAACGCCACCCACTGCTGAGGAGAGGAGCCAGACACTGTAGCAGCTTTTGCATGGCACTGGGTGGGGGGGAGTGGGGGGGATGAATCACAAAATGTAAGGCCCCCTTGTGACCCCACCCCTGAGTGCTGAACCTTTGCAAATGTTCCCATGGCAGGACAGAGGAAATGCAGTGTCCCTCCTAGCCACCTTTCCATGAGCTATGAGGAAGCAGTAAGTTTTCCCCTCTATTTCCAGGGTCTGCTTCCTTGGAGACTTGGGTTTGATTCTGACAAGAACTCTCACATCTTGCCAGATACCTGGAGGGCAAAAAAATCGCCCCTTCCTTTTCTGGTGCCTACAGGGCAGTGATTCTCAACCTTCTTAATAATCCGACCCTTTAATACAGTTTCTCCTGTTGTGGTGACGACCCCCCAACCATAAAATTATTTTTTGTGGATACTTTGTCACTGTATTTTTGCTGCGGTTATTAACTGTAACGAAAATATCTGACATACAGAATGTCTGATATGCAGCTCTGTGAAAGGGTGGGTCGATCCCCCAAAGGGGTCCTGACCCATAGGTTGAGAACCACAGCTACAATGTGGCATCTTAAGCATTCTTAGCTCTGGGTGTAGTGCAGGGAGGAGTGAGGTAGTGGGGTGTTGGGGGGGAAGCTGTTGTGCTCAGCCTCCCCAGGCTTAGTTCTTCCCGGCTTACCACAAGGGATTAAGACAGCTTTCAAGTTCCAGAAATCTTCCCCAAGATCTCCAAAGGGTGCCCCCCTCCCACTCCGTGGTCAGAGCAGCAGTTCAGGCAGAGGCAACAGTTACCGAGTGATTAAAGCTAGGGTGGGGTCCACGGGTGAGGGGGACACTGGGGTTATGTGAAGGTGACTTCCTGGGGGAAGGCCAGGCTTTTCCTAAAATCTCCTGAGATCCACGCAGGAGCCTGACAGGCATTCTGCTGGTCTTTACTGGTTTCTGCCCGAAGAGACAAGATTATTGATTTCTGCTTTAAGGAGCCCTCAAAGCAACTAGTATCTTTTCATTCCTTCTCTGAGCATCCAAGACAGGGCAAGGATGTGAGTAAAATGGAAATGCTCCCACGTAGGGAAGGTCGGCCACCAGAGCACCCTGATGAGAGCCAGGGCAGGCAGACACACAACTCAGCTTTGACAATTTATTGCTTAGGTGGAGACTTCATTGATGGGAGTGGGACATGCTTACAGCCCGGCAGGGGGATGGAGAATTTGAAGCCAGTCTAGGCTATATAGCAAGTTCCAAGCTAGTCTGTTCAACAGAAAGAAAGAAAAAAATTCCTCAAAACAAACAAAAAGGGATCACGTAGACCTACCTCCCAGTTCAATGCAAACTCCTACCGACATAGTTTAAAACGATTTTCATTTTTATTTATGGGATGAGTACCTGCATATAGCATATGATAGGTGTGCAGTATCCAAGGAGGCCAGAATAAAGCATCAGACACCCTGGGACTAGAGTTATAAAAATTGTGACCTGTCATGTCTGTGTGAAAAGCTGAACCCAGGTCCTCTGCAAGAGCAACACATGCTCTGAACAGCTGAGCGTCCACTATAACAAAATCCAGAACAGGCACGCGGTGTTCTCTCTCTCTCTCTCTCTCTCTCTCTCTCTCTCTCTCTCTCTCTCTCTCTCTCTCTGTGTGTGTGTGTGTGTGTGTGTGTGTGTGTGTGTGTGTGTGATATTGGGGATTAAGCCTGGGGCCTCACATATGATAGGCAAATACTCTACCATCAAGCTATGTCTCCAGTCCCTTACTTGCCCAGTGGTCAAAAGATTCTAGGCGTGGGACAGGACTTCATCTTACAGACAGACTCCTGTGAGCAGGGATGCTACAGGAACAAGACTGTTCCTGTACTGTAGCTTTCTGGCTGTAAACAGCAGGGGGAAAAGTGGATGCCAACCTAAAGTCTCATCAACAGAGAGCTCATTAAATAGATGCTGGTGATAAAATGGAGGATTCATAGCCAAGAAAGAGCACAGGCAACTCCCTCATAGACTGAAGAAGACGCTGTGTCTAAGAGCCCGCTGAGGCACATTTATTCATTTGATATTTGCTTGTCTATTTATTGTTGTGTGTGGCACATGTGCCACAAGCACTGCACACATGGAGGTCAGAAGACAACTCTGGGAAGTCAGTTCTTCCCTTCTATGGTTCACTGGTTGGGTCCTGGGAACCCAGTAAAGGGCTTTTTACAAACTGCTTGTACCTGCTGAGGCCTCAGCACTCAGGCCCCAGTGAGGTGGATTTATCCTGATGAGTGTTGGCATCAAAAGACCAGTTTTGCAGACTGTCTCCAAACTCAGGATGTCACACGTATGTGACACCCGTTGCTATGACAACCACATACCTTCCCAGAGCCCACTTCCCACACTCACCTGTGAGTGAACAGGCTACCTCACAACCTAAATAAAATGGAGACCCTTCCCCACTTTCTCTTTTCCCCTTTGTCTTTCTCCAGTCAAACCTCTTACACTGGAACTGCTTTGGCCTGGTGTGCTATGCCCAGACAAGAGCTACTATTCTAACACATCAGTGAGTTTTTGTTCCTCATGAAGGTCACATTCTATAAAGTCACCTTGAACCACTGCCCTTAGGAGAAAGAGATGGGGAGCAACCACATTTCATCAGCCAGTCAAAACACAGCTTATATGACTTTGTATTGTTTATTTCCATTTTACAGGAGGCGTTGGTAGCTCGTTAACATTGAACTTAGGGCATAAAAGCACAAGGAATGTCTAGGAGGTCATACATCTACCTTTTCTCCAAGAGACACAACACAGCTTTTCTGAGCATAGGAAACAGGACAGTAGCCTTGGAAGGCAGGGCAGGGGTGGGGGGAGCGCAAGGGGGCGGGCACCTGAAATAGCAGAGCCGCCAGTAAAATCCACAAACATTGAGGAAACACAGCTCTTACCCAGAGGCAGAAGTATACTTGTTTAGCACAGGAGAGATGACAGAAAGGCAGAGCACCGCCCCCTTCCATCTCAGCTGGGAATACAAACATATAAAGGGCAATTAACAGTTCCAATGCTCTGCCCATGTGCGTGCCTGAAAGCATCCGCATTGATTTTTGCTGAATTTTTGTTTCTTAAATGAAGGGCTGGGAGTGGAGCTCAATAGCAGAGTGTTTGCCCAGCACACACCAGGCCTTGTGCGCCGTTCCCCAGCACCAGAGGGGTGGGCGTCAGACAAACTCATGAGCCTTAATCAATGGCTGGGGAGGGTCAGCTGACTGTGTGCCCATACAGACATAGAACATCTTCACAAAAACACACTAGGTCTGTTTGAAGGAAGATATGGAAGCCTTCCAGAGGTTTCCCCTGTCCAGTAGGGTGGAAATTGATTGTATTTCATTCTTTGGATCTCACTTCTAACTGATAAAGCATTTCTAATTTTAAAGACCTATACTGAGGCTCTGGGCTAAAACAAAATAAAAAATAAAATAAAAAAAATCCCTAAGAAAGGACCCTATCAGACTGGAGAGATGGCTCAGCGGTTAAGAGCATGACCGCTCTTCCGAAGGTCCTGAGTTCAAATCCCAGCAACCACATGGTGGCTCACAGCCATCTATAATCTGGATCTGATACCCTCTTCTGGTATGTCTGAAAACAGCTACAGTGTACTTAGATATAATAAATAAATAAATCTTAAAAAAAAAAAAGAGGCCAGGCAGTGGTGGCACATGCCTGTAATCCCAGCACTCTGGGAAGCAGAGGCAGGCAGATTTCTGAGTTCGAGGCCAGCCTGGTCTACAGAGTGAGTTCCAGGACAGCCAGGGCTACACAGAGAAACCCTGTCTCGGAAAAAAAAACAAATCCAAAATATCAAAGAGAGAGTTAAAAAAAAAAAACCAAAAGGACCCTATCCAGACAGGGGGTCCTTCCAGAGAGAGATCACAACGTCACCTCCCACTCTTCTCTTTCCTGGGGACTCCTGAGGATGGAATAGGGGCCTGAGAACTCAGTCTCACCTGTTAAAAACTAAGATCAGGGGCTAACGAAATGGCTCAGAGGGTAAAGGCACTTGCGGCCAAGCATGATAACCTACTTGAGTTTGATCCCCAGGACTCGGGGAGGAAGGAGAATGATCCTTCTACGAACTGTCCTCAGACCCCCACATGCACAGCATGGAATGTGAATGTGTGCAAATGCTCACGTGCACACACACACACACACACACACACACACTGTCAGAACTTGAGCCCAAGAAGCAGGAGGACCATTATCCCACTACCCCCACCTTCCATAGCTTTCCAGACCTGAGGTGGTCAGCCAGGGGCCGGATGGGCTTTTAGCTCACAGGAAACCACTCGGCAGTGAGCACTGTTTTCCCAGGGAGGGTGTGGGATCCTGGAAGTGGCCACGAAAGGCAACAGAAATCTGTGTAGACAAAGCCAGTGGGGTTGAAAGAGGGGGAAGAGCGGAGGAGGCCGGTGAGAGGGAGCCTGGCTTTGTGTCTACTGGGGTTGACGAGGATATGACAATCTATAGCTTGTCTTCCGGCCAGGAAATGAGAACAGTTTCTCTCTTCCCTTCAATTATAAAGATACACTAAGTCAGGAAGAATAAAACCCAGTTTGTGGATATGGACTCTGAGTATGGGGGGACATTTACATTTTGTGGTTTGTACTTCTGTAGCATATATATAATTGTAAAAACTGCTACTGTATATGCATACGCATGTTTGCTCATGATGTTTATATATAAGTATGCAAACCATGGGGTGCATGGAAGGATCAGAGGACAATTTGGTAGAGTGGTTTGTCTACATTAATGTCTGTGGTTTGTGAACTCAGGTCACTGGGTTCAAGCCACAGACATCTTTGCTCACTGAGCTGTTTCAGCAGCCCTGTAGATTTTTAAATCATTTTTAAAACAAATAATAAAAACATCTTTCATTTTTTGTTTGCTTGTTTGCTAGGCCTTATGTTTAAGGCCATGGGATCTGATACAAAGGCCACTCTGGCCTCTCTGGCTTTCTGTCCTGAGTCACTCACTCTCCCTCTGGTTCCTGTCCAGGGCTAAGGACTCAACAGTCTAGTTACTTTTGAGCGTCAGCCGCAGGTGTCTTCAGGGTCACCAGAGGGACCAATGCAGCCTTAACATATGATCTGGAAAAGGGCTTCCACTGAGATGTGTACCTGAATGGTCACAGCAGCCACAGGAAAGCGAAAACCACCCAAGGATCTGTGGGCAGAGGACTGGATAAATTCACTGCTTCATTCACAGTGGGCACAAGTCAGCAGAAGATCCGATATGAGCTTTAGCACGGACACACGGAAAACACTGCACTGTGCACGGTCCTCCCAGAGTGCACAGGCCGTGCAGCTAGAAGCCAGGTGGCCAAGGCTTCAGAGTTAAGGAACAGGAAGTGCCTGTCTATGAGAACAAGCGCTCCATCACTGAGCTAAATTACTCACTTGTAGCCCAGGCTAGCCTTGAATTTACTTGTAGCCCAGGCTGGCCTTGAATCTGCCTAAGTCTCTGGAATACTTAGGAATACAGGCCTGAGCTGCCATCATCACTAGGGATAAAAAGAAAATATTCTAGACCTATACAGAGTGAGAACTACACACTAGATGGAACGGACTCATTAAATCCCATTGATCTGTACAATTTAAAGTGGCTACGCTGGTGACATATTAAAGTTTCAATTTTATCTTAAGTATAAAACAAATAAACAACAACAACAAAATCCCACCCAGCTGTGTGACTTCGAGGTAAGTTACACAGCCTCTCTGAGCCTAAAAATCATGGGCATATGAAACACGCCCTCCCATGCTGGTTGGGTGGACTCTGAAGTGGGTCTGTGGAAAGAGACCAGGACAGAATATAACAGAGGCCACTTGGCATAACTATTGGGGTGTGCTGAAGCAACTCATCCAAGGTTTGGGAGTTCCCATGTTGTCAAGTAATCCTTTTAATTAGCGGGGACACCAAAAAGACAGTTGGGGTGAGGAGGACAGGTAAGATGAGAGATGAGAAGGCGGGGACTCTATAGCACATTTGCTGTTTTGTTTTTATTATTGGAACAGGGTCTCCATGTGCAGCCCTGGCTGGCTTAGAACTCACTACAGAGATCAAACTGGCCTTGAACTCACAGAGAACCGCTGGCCTCTGCCTCCATAATCTCAGTGCTGAGATTAAAGATTTGTGAAACCATGATGCTTACTGAGGGTTTTTTTTGGGGGGGGGGGAGTGGCTTGCACATGCCAGGCAAGTTCTCCACTGCCAAACTCTAATCCCAGCCCTTTATGGTATTTATGAGTCTACTGTGCTAAGGTAGGAGACACAGTTAACTCAGTCAGAGAGGTTAAGGGGCTGCTTTGCCGTATGTTGGCTGTGTGATTGCCTAAGATTCTTGCTGTTTTGCCTTGTCCTGCAGGCATAGGCCCTGGCTCATTTGATGAGAGCAGAGGGACCTTAGGTAGGAGAGAGGCTCCATCTATGCAAAATTCTTTACCGGCAAACAGCATTATAAGAACTCAGAATTTGGGGGGCTGGAGAGATGGCTCAGTGGTTTAGAGCACTGACTACTCTTCTGAAGGTCCTGAGTTCAAATCCCAGCAACCACATGGTGCCTCACAACCATCCATAATGAGATCTGATGCCCTCTTCCGGGGTCTTCTGGGGTGTCTGAAAATAGCTACAGTGTACTTACATGTAATAAATAAATCTTAAAAAAAAAAAAAAGAACTCAGAATTTGGAGTTGGGAAGACGACTCAGCCAGTAAAGTGTAGCAAGGTTGAATCCCCTGCATCCTTGCACAAAGCTGCAGGTACTTGTAATCCCAGTGGTGGGGAGGTTGGGGCAGGGGGACCTCTGAGCCAGCCTTCCCAAATTGGCAAGCTCCTGGTTTGGTGAGAGATCCCATCTCAAAAAAATAAACTAGAAATCGACCGAAGAAGACACTTGGCGTGGATCTCTGGCCTCCGTGTGCAGGTGCATGCATGTGCATATGCACATACACACAAACACATACAACCCCGAGAACTTGGGGCTGGAGAGATGGCTCAGCCGGTGAGACTGTGCTTGCTTTTGCAAAGGACTCCAGTTTGATTCCTGTTTTCCATATTAGGCTGTAACTCCAATCACCTGTAACTCCAGCTCCCAGGAGATTAGGTCCTCTGGCTATACAGACACACACCAACACACAGACACACACACACACACACACACACACACACACACACACACACTAAAAAAAAATCTTAAAAAAATAAAAAGCAAAACTCTTCAAACTCACAGGTGGGGACACGGATGCCAGGCTTTCTTATCTCAGAGAACTTTGGGACTGAATTAGCAGGACTTCAAGTTTCCCCAGACAAGGTGTCCCACCACCCCTGTGGCTGACAGTGAGCCCAGGAAAGAGGGGAGGAAGGGCAAATAGGATTTCAGGCTGTCACGGGAACTTTTCTTTCCCTGGGCCCTGAAGCATATGCCAGGGGTTCTGAAACTCCATTCTTGTCTGAGCCCATCAACGTGTGGGTGGGGGCGTCTGCCTCTCCATCTGGAAGGCCCTCTTCCTCCACCGTGGCGACAGCAATACAATGGAGTCTCCACTGTGAGCCCTGCATCCTGGCTCCCCAGACAGACGCTCAGGGGGAACTCCATGGCCTCAAGGAAATATAAGTCCCCTGCCCCCAGCAGGCCTCGACGCAGCCCACAGATCACAGAAGCAGCAGGCCAAAGGCCATAGTGTGCCTGAAACATGACGCCTGCTCTGCCCTTCTCTGACGGAGACATCTCATAGGTCTCTGCCTCTCTTCCTGAGATGATAAGATGCTACAAAAGGCTGGGCTCTGAGCAAAATTAGCTCCCACTGATAACTTGCAAATTCTAGCTGGCCTGGGTTAGAGACGGCGCACAATAGGGTCGAGGTCCTAGGGGAAAATAAGACCGAGTTTGGAAAACTTGAAAGCCACTCTCTTGCCAGGCACTGTGGCAGATGCCTGTAATCTCAACACTGTGGGGGAATCACAAAGTTTGAGGGCAGTCTGATCTGTACAGTAACTTCCAGACTCACTAGAGATACACAGCAAGATCCTATTTCAAAAATCAACCAACCAAATTACAAATTATTTTTCCATCCATCCAACCAACCAACCAACTAACCAACCAACTAACCAACCGATGAACCAAATAAATAAAACTCTAAAATAGCTGTGTGGTATACACACACACACACACACACACACACACACACACACACACACGAGTGTGTGATGACCATCACCAAGTGATGGTGACCATAGGGCTTAGAGTGATATGCCAGGGTGAGAAAAAAGTCACAGCAGAAAGTGGGTGCCACCCTCCTATAGCATCAGCTAATAAATATTCAACAACAGACGGGGTAGTAGCACTGCATGAAAGAGAATGTAAAATCTGATTGCAAGTTAAGTGCCAAATATTAATATTAGATGCCAAGGCAAAGTCCTTAACGGCTGCTGTTGAGTTTGAACCTAAGACCTCACAAACATTGCACAGAGGGGTAGAACCCCAGTTCTGAAGGACCCCCAGGCTTCACTCATTTTGCTATTTCCACAAATGCTCTTTTGAGGATTTATCATGTGCCAAGCTCCTCTTTTCTCTCTCTGCAACTCTCTGTGTGTGGTGTGCACGTGTGTTCAGGTATGTATGTGTACATGTTAGGCGCACTTGTGTAAGAAGGCTGGAGGTTGACAGTAGACTTCTTCCTAGATAGTTCTCTACCTTACAGACCAAGACAGGATCTCTCACTCGAACCCACGGCTAGTCTAACCAGTCAGCTTGCCCTGCAGATTCCCTGTCTCAACCTCCAGAGTGCCAGCATTATCACTGGGCTGCCACATTAGCCTGGCGTTTATGTGCATGTTGGAGATTCAAACTTCCAGCAAGCACCTAGTAGATGTCAATTCTAAGTACATGATCCTGTGTGTCTATAAATGTGTGACCTCAGCTGTGCAGAAAGATGGGGGGAGGGAGATTTCCAACAGGGGTGGGCAGGCCAAGTCTACAAAGGCAGCAAGAAACAATGAAGGCAGAGGGTGTACCATATGCAAAGGTCTGCGATAAGACAGAGCTTTTCTGGTGTGGCTGCCATCCAGGGAGCAGCAAAGAGAAAGACATGAATCCAGAAGGGAAAGAGCTTGATAGCTGGACATTACACTGAGGCTCGTGGTCCACAACAGAGTAGTTTTAAATGGCAAGGTGACAGAGCAGATGTGTGGTCAGGAGCCCATCCAAGGTAGTACGGTGATACAGTAAGCATGACCCAGAAGGACAGGTATTGGTCCCAGTTCCACCCCTCTGCTGGGGTGCTGGGCACGACCACTGAGGAGGCAAAACTCAAGGAACTTGACATCGTTTATCCCAAGCCACTGCCCTTATGTGCAGGGCTTCAGGAAAGCACTGAGATACCAGTCACGGGATTAGAGAACACAATCAAGGTGTGGGCAGGCCGGCGCTGGAGAACCACACAGAGAAGCAGGAAAAAAGTGTCGGTGGTCTACAAACCCACAATGAGGCCCGGACAGGGTGCTCCTAAAGTCCTGGACATTTAGATGCTGCTGAATCTCGAGTTGAGAGCAGAGTCAAGGGCCCTCAGGCTAAGGACGGTGACTAGCCTAGGGCTGGGGAGAATGGGAACTCTGGCTTAGCTCATTGGTGATTGTCCTTAGCTTGGTGACTGTTGTCTGGAAGGGCAGAGAGGCCTTCTACGGGAGACTTCCTGTGGCTCTGTAGGCAAAGGCCTTCTCCATGCTCCCCAGGGAGGTTTTGATGGAAGAGACAGTCCAAGTTTCTCTATCCCTTGTATTGACTGTTCATTGTAGAAAATGGATGCATACCCACTTCCCAGGGTGGACCAGAGATTAAATACCTTTTGCAGGGAGGAATGTCCAGGAAGGGAAGTTTATTGGCTAAACCCTCAGGGCCTCTAGGTACCTCATTAGCATGGAGAACTCAGTTTTGGGCTACATGACCAATGTGGGGAGTGTAGACATGGGTTCTAGGCCAGGAATCTAGCAGGGAGAGCGGTTTACCATTTCAGGTGGATACCCAGGTGCCGGGGACTCAGACCCACTCTACCTGACCAAGTTTCCTGGCAGGTTCACCATCTCATAGACAGGTGCCCAGAGATCGGCTGCTCTCAGTGAGGCCTCTTTGGAAGGTGTAAACCCCATAAAGAATATATGTGCTCAGGCCTGGGTACTCCATCATGGATTCAGTGTAGGTCCAAGTAAAATGCTCTATCTCTAGACACCTTGAAAAACAATGCAGGCTGGAGAGATGGCTCAGCAGCTAAGAGCACTGACTGCTCTTCCAGACGTCCTGAGTTCAATTCCCAGCAACCACAGAGTAGCTCGGAACCATCTGTAATGGGATCCAATGCCCTCTTCTGGTGTGTCTGAAGACAGCGACAGTATACTCAGGTACATAAAATGAATAAATCTTTTTCAAGAAATTTAAAACATGTTTGTTTGTTTTTTTAAATATCCCCCCCCCACACACACACCAAACAGTGAATGCCAGGGCCTATTCAGACAGCCCTCATGGAAAAGCAGGAAACACAAGGTCAAGGGCACAAGCCAGGCATGAGGAAGCTACATCTCAAATACTGTCTGCTATATATACCAGCTGGGCAACACAAAGCAACTTTCTAAGCTTCTCTGAGCCTGGAAAACACAGGGTACCAAGACTGTCTTTTAGAGACATCCTGTAGATTCATTACGATCAAGCTGTGACTATCCTTAGTAGTTTCTCTGGTATAGTTTAGGTACAAGAAAGAACAGCAGTTATCAAGACAACTCACACCCAGCAAAGGATGAACGCAGAGACCACGGAAAGCGCAGAGATCAGCGATGGCTTAGCAGCCACTCAGAGGACTGCAGGAGTTTCTACTTACTTGCCAGCAGGAGGCAGGAGACAGCCACCGTGTACAGCTGCTTGGGGGTGGTGATGTTGTACAGGTCCATAAAATGGTCCAAAAGGTAGATGGCGAGGTGCCGGGCTGAGGGGCAGAGGTGGCAGTGTCTGCTCAGCAGGGTCAGCACGTCTACGAAGAACCGACGGCTCTTCAGGAGCGGCGAGCGGGCGCGGAAGGTGGGCAGCTTCAGTTCCTGGAGGATGGGGAACAGAGAAGGCTCAAGGACACTGAGACCTCGGGGCCTGCCTGTGGACTGGTGGGGCGGGCAATGATTCTCTCGACACCCTCGCTCATTTGTTTAAAATCTCAGATGGTGATGCTTCTGTTCCAGAAACTCTGGACCAGTTCCCATCCATCCTCCCTACCCACTGGCCCATTAGGATGGCATTTCCCTGGGAAAGGCAGCGTGGAGACACCCAAAGTCGTGAGAGAATAGTGGCCAGAGGTAGGGACCCACACCCAAACTCTGGTTTCATTGCACAGCCGAGTCATTTTTCCTCTTTTGCTTCTTCTTTGGTAGCTGAGGTTTATTGAGAGCGTATGCCAAATATTGATCAGGGTTCTCTGGTAATTCCCTCTGTGCATAGGATTAGGAGTGATCATTTCCCCCACTTTGGGGAAAACAAAACAAAATTAAACAAAAATAAACAAAACTATAATAAACTAAACTAAACAATACTAGAATATGTTGCTGCACATGACTGTAATCCCAGAACCCAGGAGGCAGAGGCAGAGGCAGGAGGATGTCGGAAAGTTTGAGGCCAGCATGTTCTACATTGTGAGTTCTGGACAATCAAGGCCACATAGCAAGGACATGCCTCAGTAAACAAGCAGATTTGAAAGACTAATTCAAGGAACCAGCAAGTCCTGTCGGCCATGATCCCTGACATTCTGCCTGTCTACACCTTCACACACGGCTTCCTACTCCAGGTTCTGAACACCCCAATTCTCTCTCTCCAAGAAGGTAACTTCTATTTTGTCATTCCTACACTGCCATGTTTTCTGAATGTATCTGCTGAACACAAGAAAAACAAGAGAAAGAAATATTGAACTAAGAATGTGCTTATTTATTTTGGAGGCGGGTCTCACTCTGTGGCTCAGGTTAGTGATAGCTATCACACAGCTGTGGCTGGTCCTGAGGTCATATAAAGCCTCCTATCTCCCCTTCCCAGCTGCTAGGATTTCAGACGTAAGCCATCAAATCTTTTTTTTGAGATTCATTTTTATTTTATGTGTATGAGTATTGGCTTATACATATGCATGTATGTATGCTTGCATGCATTCTGTCTGTCTCTATGCATGTAGTTTGTGTGTGTGTGTGTGTGTGTGTGTGTGTGTGATACATTCCTTTTGGTCTCAGAGGCCTTGGGTCCCGTGGCAAGAGCAGAAAGTCCTCTTAACTACCAGGTTATCTCTCTACTCATTCTTTCTTTCCGTTTTCTCTTTCTCCCTCTCCTTAAAAGAAAGGAGGATGTATATATACATATATATATATAGAGAGAGATAGGTATAAGTATATAGATATAGATATCTGTCCCAGGCTGTGTAGTCCTGGCTAACCTGGAACTCACTCTATAGACCAGGCTGGCCTCGAACTCACAGAAGACCTACCTGCTTCTGCCTCTGATACAAGGTATGCGTCACCACTGCCCAGCAATAGTTGCCTTTTAAGCAAGGTAGGCTAGATACTATTTGTTTAGGAAATATCTCAGTGCTCTTAGCTTTCGTGCGATTTTTTTCCCTCCTAGAAATTCCTGAGTCAAAAGAGCAAAGTGGAGGAAGAAGGGAACAGGCAGGCTGGAGTCAGGAGAAGATGAGGCAGAGGTCAGGTTGCCCATGCAGGCTGCAGACACAGAGCTAAGGGATGTGGGAGGCTAGATGCCGGCCCACGCTGCTGGGCTGTCAATAATGTGGCTCACTGGCTCTGGAACATCACCACCATCTGATTGCCAAAACCACCTCTGAGACTGCATTGCTCACACCCAAGCATCCTTGTTGATCCTCTGGCCTGGACCTGAGGCATGCTGGACTAGTTGAGTTCTCACACTTGGCTGAATGCTGTATTCGAACCTGTCTGTCTGTCTGTCTGCCTGTCTGTCTCTCTCTCTCTCTCTCTCTCTCTCTCTCTCTCTCACACACACACACACACACACACACATTTTAGTGACATTCTGTCAAATAGGGAAACAGAAAAGAACAAAACTAAAGAATATGGGAGGGAAGTTGGCAGGTAAGAGATGACAAGCACCTATTAGTGACATCAAGTGAATTGGCTCCCCCATTCTGTGCCTGCCCACCCTCCAAATTGTGTTGAGGACTGAATCCAGACCCAGGCACATGCTAGGCAAGGGCCCTGCTGCTCTGCCCAGCACGGCATCCCTCTAACCCTTTACTCGACCAGGCGCAGACCAGGACTAGAAAGAAGTGTCTGCTCATTCATTCACCAGAGATGTGAACTCATTCATCTCACTCGGTATCACAAAGTACACACTTCACTATTGACACATTTCACCCCGTACGCACTCTCGAGGCATCATTTTAGGCCCTGTGTGTGTGTGTGTGTGTGGCTTCAGTAAGGCAGACTCAGACACAAATGTAAAATGTGAAACTGTGAAATTCCTAAAGGAAAACAGAAGTAAATACATACAACTTTAGACAAAGCAATGGTTTCATTTTCTTTTTCTTTTTTTCAAGGCAGGGTTTCTCTGTGTACCCTGGCTGTCCTGGAACTCACTCTATAGATCAGGCTGGTCTTGAACTCACAGCTCCTCCTGCCTCTACCTACCAAGTGCTGGAATTAAAGGCATACTTCACCATTGCCGAGCTTAAAGCCATGATTTCTTTCTTTCTTTTTTATTTTTTAATTAATTTAAAATTTTCATATGCATTTGTGTTTTGTCTGCATGCATGTCTGTGTGAGGGTGTCAGATTTTTGCTGTTATAGACTGTTGAAAGCGGCCATATGGGTGCTGGGATTTGAACCTGGCTCCTCTGGAAGAACAGTTATTGCTCTTAACTGCTAAACCACCTCTCCAGCCTCCAAAGTAATGGTTTCCTAGACATGATTCCAAACATAGAAGCATAAAAAAGAAATATAAGCTTGATTTTAAAATTAGACTTTCATGCTGGCTGAGTGATTAAGGGATTGCTGCTCTTCCCGAGAGGACCTGAGTTAGATTCCAAGCCAACAAACCACAGCCGCTTATGCAAATCCAGCTCCAGGGATTTACGTAAGATTTGATACTTTCTTCTGGTCTCTGAAGGTACCCTCACACATACACATATATACACACATGTAAAATAAAAAACACATCTTAAAAAAATAAAACAAATAAAAAACGGGCAAAGGATCGAAAAGGCATTTCTCTAAAGAAGATTTAAAAAGCCTAGAAAGCAAACAAAAACCTATGAATATTGCTAATCCGCAGGGAAACACAAATCAAATCACAGGGAAATAACACTTCACATTGCCTGGGATGGATACTGCTTTAAAAATAGAAAAAACAAAAACAAAGCAAGCAAATATCAACCAACCAACCAACCAAACAAACAAAAAACTCAAGCAAAACTAGGCAAAACAGCAACAAGTTTAAAACAAACAAGTGAAAAAACAAGTGTTGGTGAGAATGTGGGCAAATTGGAACCCTGTATATAAGTAGTAGGAGAGTCAGAGTGGGCATCTTCTGTGGGAAGCAAATCCTCCTATTACATTGTTATCACAGGAGCCAGCCCTGATACAGACCTAAGGGAGACAATAGAAAAAAATGGCTGTGCTACAAAGTTGCAGATTCATGACAGTCCGTCTTCCCTAAAGGGTGGGAGGCTAGGTTGGTTGAAACTTAGGTTCTGGTCTCCTGACCATTTCTTCTCTTCTGAGTTGTCCTCAGAGGTCAAAAGGTCAGGATCAGCTAGCTATCTCTGCAGTCCTAGAGGCCTTGCTCACCCAAGACACACAGAGCCTGGATAAATTCCTTCCTGTCTCTTAGGCTCACTCATTAAGAAACAGAGTTTGAAAGCTGGGTGGCGGCGCACGCCTGTAATCCCAGCACTCTGGGAGTCAGAGGCAAGCTGATTTCTGAGTTCGAGGCCAGCCTGGTCTACAGAGTGAGTTCCAGGTCAGCCAGGGCTATACAGAGAAACCCTGTCTCGAAAAAAACAAAACAAACAAACAAACAAACAAAAAAAAAAAAAAAAGAAAAGAAAAGAAACGGAGTTTGAAAAAATCCTTTAATCTCAAGGCTTTATGGAATTAGCCAGGGAGCTCTGAAGGCAGAAGACTTTTAAAATAATGGGTTTCATTCTGACATTTTCGTATGGGTGTATCACTGTACATTGGTGTGTGTGTGTGTGTGTGTGTGTGTGTGTGAAAGAGAGAGAGAGAGAGACAGACAGACAGAGACAGAGACTGAGACTCATTTAGTCTAACCAGAGAGAGCCATCTGTGTGAGCACTAGATTGGACCTATCCATTACAGCCTGGTGTGGTCACCAGTGGGTACACAACTGGGCACAATGTCTACCAGTAGCTCTTGTGAGTAAGTGTTCTAAGCACACACCATTTTGGGGCACTCAGCTATGCCCTCTTGCAAAGGGATTATCCCAGCCGGGCTTCTTGCCTGTTTATTCCCATTCAGGGTCACAAAACTGTCACCTAAGTATCTAGCCATCCTCGACCATCTGACTCAATGCTGCCTTTATTACACATGGCTTCTGAGAGGGGATAGACTATATAGGATTGGGGAGCCTCTGGGAGGGAGGCTTCATCTACCAAGCCATCAGAAGCCATCATCCCTGCTGGGTCAAGGCTTTCCAGGTATGGCTTTTCCAGAGGAGGTGCACTCACACCCTCTTAAGTAATCCCTCGTTTACACTCTGTTTTTTTTTTTTTTTTTTTTTTTTTTTTTTTTTTCCCGAGACAGGAGACAGGGTTTCTCTGTGTAGCCCTGGCTGTCGTGGAACTCACTCTGTAGATCAGGCTGGCCTTGAACTCAGAGATCTGCCTGCCTCTGCCTCCCAAGAGCTGGGATTAAAGGCGTGTGCCACCCCTGCCCAGCTAATTAATTTATTATATGTAAGTACACTGTAGCTGTCTTCAGACATACGAGAAGAGGGCGTCAGATCTCATTATGGATGGTTGTGAGCCACCATGTGGTTGCTGGGATTTGAACTCAGGACCTCCAGAAGAGTAGTCAGTGCTCTTAACCGCTGAGCCATCTCTCCAGCCCTCGTTTATACTCTGTAAGGAAGCCACCTAAGCACATTGGTTCCTCCAGGGTGAACTGTGGCTGAGTAACGCACCTCTGTAGTTGAGACCTCAGGAGAAGCGACAGACTAACTTCTCCCCCTGGAAAGGAATTTTAACCAACAGTATCAAATTCTGGAGAGAGAGAGAGAGAGAGAGGATCGAGGCCCCCTGAGCCTCTCCCCTGTCCATGCCTGACTGCTGACACGCCCATTCTTGTGAAGACCCAGTGCAGGCGTGAGTTCAGTCATTCCGATGGCTCTGTGTGACCCAGTAAATGGTTTGTCCTTTTTTCCTCTCTAAGACAAGGTCTCCTGCAGCCTAAGACGGCTTCTAAGTCACTGTGCAGCCCAGGATGACCTGAAACTCCTGATCCCGCCATGATCCTCTCAGGGGCAGGAATTACATGTGGGAGTCACTGTGGTTGGCTGATTTATTTATTTATTTTGTTTATTTATTTATTTATCTATCGAGTCAGTCTCTTACAATGTCATCCAAGCTGGCCTCAAACTTGCTAAGTGGGCCCAGGCTGACTTCAAATTCCTTCCTTAGTCCAGGAGCTTCTGGCATTACAGATGTGAGCTTCCATGAGGAGATCAATATTTTATTTTTTAAGTCATGAAGCTATTCTATTCCCAGCTTAAATTAAGAGCATGGATGCCTACGTTACCATCCTTTTGCCTACTTTGTTTGGTGGATTTGTGTGGCTATTCTAAGAGTCCAAACTCCTTTACTGTGGGTTTCAAATGCCAGCACCTCAGGATGAATAAGACAGCAGAATGCTTGATAACTAGCTGTGAGGAACAGAGGGAGGAAGGTGTATTCAAGGCACAGCTCTGGGCCTGGAAGATACAGGAGGTGGGGTGGGGGTGGGAGGGAGCATCAGAAAGGAAACAAAGACAAGCTTTTCTTTGGCTTGGTCTGGCCTTGAATGTTAGCTCCTCCTGTCTCTGCTTCCTGAGTGCTGGAATCACTAATGTGTGTCTTGCCCGTGCGAATTTGCCTGGGAAGATGGAGAAACAGAAGGCTGCAAAGTAATAGTACCTGCAAAGCATAGGTAACATCTAATATGGTTAAAAGCCAGGCAGGCTAGTAATCCCAACACCCAAGAGGCAGAGGCAGACAGAAGCGGAAGCAGAGGTGGGGCAATTGGATCTCTGGGAGTTTGAGGGCAGCCTGGTCTACAGTGTGAGTTCTAGGACAGCCAGGGCTATGAAGAGAAATCCATGTGCAGCACCGGCTCCTTGTGGGTCCCCCAACAAGGGCTGACTCTGGCTCTGCAGCCTGCCTCTCTTGGGATCTCTTTCCCTGTGTTCTTGCTGCCTTGTCTGGCCTCAGTGGGCAAGGATGCATCTAGCTCTGCTGCAACCTGATGTGCCAGGGTGGGTTGGGTACCCATGAGGAAGGGGTTTCCCTTCTCAGAGGAGAAGGGGAAAGGAAATGAGGGTGGGACTGGACTGGGAGAAGAGGAGGGAGTGGGGACTGCGGTCAGGATGTGAAATGAGTAAATAAATAAATTAGGAAGAAAAGGAGCCAAGCGGGTTGCATTTAGGTAAAGCAGACTGAAGAGGGGGTGGGGTACCAGCTTTGTAGCATCTAAAAAAATCTTGCCCTGAGAAAAATGAGGAGCCATAGAAAGGTTTAGAGTAGGGTTTCCAGATGCCTGAGAAGCCTTCCCTAAGATCCCCGCATCAGCCAGTTCTGGGCTCAAGCCCGGCAGGCAGGAGCAGCAGCGGCTGCCCTGTGCTCACAGCCTCCTCAGCATTGCTCCCAGCCTTCAGCAGCTGCCTGGGTATTTCCTCTAAGGACGGGGCTCTAAAGTCAGCCCACACAGTCTGTCAGGCTGCAGCTGCCGTATTAGTCTTTGCCAAGTGACCTTCGCCCGGACCACGCTACCCTCATCAGGGCAGCGCAGAGGCCCCGGCTTCCCTCCCTCAGAGCTTAAGACAGCCAAACTCGGGGAACCCAGTTCCCTCCCTCTTGCCAAGTGAGAAGAAAAGACTCCCCGGAGCGAGCGAGGAGCACCCTGTGTGCTCCCTCACAGGGAGGCTTTTACTTAGAGCAGCTTCTGGAAAAGGAAGGAAGATGCAAGAAAAGGTAACAGGTGGCAGCGCCTGCCAAGGAGCAGGGGCGGGAGGGCTTCTTAGAAAAAACGAGGCACAGGCTGACAAGACCTTGAACTCCTGATCCTCCCGCTTCTACCTTCCAAGTGCTGGGGTGACAGATCACAAGTGTGTGCAACCACACGCTCTTGTGATGCCAGGGATCCTGTATGCTAGGCAAGCACATAACCCACTGACCTACATTCCCAGTGTTTGTTCATCATGGCCGAAATTCTGCTTACTTTCGAGTCTTTCCACTGAACGACAGACTCCAGAGAGCCAAGGCCAGGCGCTAAGTATACAGTTTGGCCCACACCCAATTTAATGGTGGACCCACGAGCAGGTGCTAAAAAGAAATGTATGTTGAGCAAAAAAAAAAAAAAAAAAAAAAAAAAAAGAACGGCTGTCCTTCTTTCTGACTGGGAAATTCAGTTCTGCCATTTACTAACCTTGGGTAGGGATTTCAGCGACCTTGTCTGAGAAAGACGGGTCATGCCGCTGCAAATGTAACAGATTTGGCACCCACCAGTCATCCAAGGGAGAAAGGAGAATGGCCCTTCCCCAGAGCTGAACAATCAAACTCCAGATAAGCAAGGGTTTATCTGAGGCCCAGAGCCTAGTGGAAGGGTAGAGTGCTTTCAAAATAAAGGTAACTTACTTTGCTTAACGTGTAACAAAGTTGTCTACCTTGGGGTGTGTGGACAGCTGGGACCGAGGAGGCCTCTGGTGAAAAGGACAACTGTCTATTAGCCTGCTCTGCGGGGTCCCCAAACCAAATGAAATTAGTCACACTGAGCCTGGGCTTCTTCCTGTCCCCCCCACCCCCACCCCACCCCCTCACCAGAAAAGGGCGCTACTTTGTCATAGGAACAGCAGCAGTAGTACAGGGCTTACATACAACGTGCTTGCCCTGTTTAACTTTGGAAGTTCAGCTGATTAAGCGCCTAACCCAATTAGCCGGGGAGAGGCACTCATTACAGGGCTTTGCCCTAAGGATCTGCATTCTTTATTCCCCAAGCACTCTTGACCTAAGCCTTCGAGGGCTGCAGCGGGGCCTGAGTACAGGAAGCAGGCTGCCCTGGCGAGTGGCCTGGATTTCAGGGACAAAGAAGCAGCCTGCCCAGGGCGGCTTGCAAAGCTCTCTCAAGATCAGACAGGCGCTTGGCAGGCATCTACAGCCAGCTTGGCAGGGTGGGCGGCAGGACCGTTGCCAGGCAGGGTGACCTTCCTCTCAGCACCAGGAGAGCCAGCAGCAAGGTTGCAGGAGGGAGGAGATGACAGGGACAGATTGGAAGGGGCTTCCTGAGGGACCCAGCTCCCCAGATGTTGGCCCCTTATCACCCAAGCCAGGCAGGAGTGCCTTCTGTCCCAGGTGCACGTCGGGATGAACAGATGGAGTCCAGGGACAGATGGCCATCATCATCAGAATTCAGAATCCTTATAAAAACCTGCTTTTGTTATCATAGCAGTTTTCTGTTTGTTTGTTTGTTTCTTTAAAAAATTACCATTGGCTAAAAAAAAAATTTTTTTTTGTAATGCACACACTAAAATGCTCACAGTGGTTATCTGGGCAGGGGCTGAAATAGACCCATATTTTGCATGAGTTTTGCTTTCAAACTTTTCAACAGTTTGAATTTTAAAAAAAAATTTCAAAATAAAATTTTATAATTCAGTTACTAGATTTCCAGCTTGGAGAAAAGAAAAGGTATGGAGGGGACCATGTCACTCCTGTATTGAGACCAAGCTCAAAGGTCCTCTCTCCTGCCCCTCTAATCGGCTCATTATTTGTAACGCCGCCCTGCCTTGCGAGCATCCCATCCACGCGTCCCATCACACCCTTTACAATGTGCACAGAGTGCATCTTCTTCAGGAGTCTCCAACTACTGAGTACTTAAGTTTTATGTTCACGGATGAAGTTTAGGATTTATTTGTACTTGTATGCAAGTGTGTGCCCACACGAGTTTAAGTGTACCGTTAGTGTGCAGTGCCCTTGGAGGACCGAAGAGGGCGTGAAATGCCCCGGAACTGGAGTAACAGGCAGTTGAAGACTGCCCAGTGTGGATGCTGGGCATTGAACCTGGGTCCTCTTCAAGCTCATCAAGTGTTCTTAAGCCCTGAGTCACCTCTCCAGCTTTTCACCGGAATACCCAAATGATGCTTGGTTTCTGATTCAGAGGAATTCACAGCGAAGGACAGTGGAGTTCCTAGAGTTTTTTTCATGCGACTCTCAGAGCAGAGGATCGCACAGCAGCTTCCTGTTCACGAGGGCTCCTGGAACATTTGCCATGGTTGCATAGTATTTCATGACCATGTTGTGCGGTAAGCCCTGATTGTAGAAATGTGGACTGTTTCCTTTCCTTGAGCCCTCTGTTCTGCCACTGCTCTTTTAGAGAGACCTTCCCCAGCCTCTGTCCCATGTGATGGCATCTCAGGAGTTTCTCACAACCAGAAGGTATTTCAAACAAAGTGTTAGTCATTGAATCCCTGCATCTCATGAAATGCAGCCATACACTGCCCACCCAGTAAGGGCTAATGAATACCTATTGAATCAGTGAAGGCATGTGTGGCTAAATAAATGGAATGTCTCGGGGGGACATCTTTCCTGGGTCTTTGACCTTTTGTGCTCCCTTTTCCACTCAGGCTCCCTTAGCTATCCTACATCCTTCTCTGGGTAACCAATATAGGGGTGTCACTGCCCAAAGAGGGGCTCCCCCCTGCTATCACATCGGAGCAACACGTCTGAGCCAGGAAGGGGGAGGTGGTGATGTCAAGTCAGGCTAGATCTCTTTAGAACCACTGTTCCTGGGGCCAGGGAGAAATCTAGTTCAGAAGGTAGAAATGCTTGCCACCATGTCCGATGACTCACATTGTGAAAACTTGCGATCCAAGCACTGCAAGGTGTCCTCTGACTTCCACACACATGGCGTACACATCTGTGCTCACACACAGATACAGACAAGTGCATACACAAAACGAGGGAACATGGACGCAATATGTATTTAAAGGAACCACTGTTTCTGCTGCTCCTCAGCTCTGCCTGGGGCCCTCCAGTGGAAAGAGGGTCACTCCAGAAGGAGAGCTGGAGGGAACAAGCAAAGATACATGAATCGCAACCTGCACACAGCCCCCCACACTGAGTCACATATATCGGCAGCGGGAATGTCTGGCCAGGTCTGCAAAGATCCCAGACATCTGCCCCATCCCCTCTGCCACCCCTCCCTTGGGAGAGTAGCAAACTCTTTGATGTCTGTGCTGGCAGTGCTGGTGTGCAGGGCCAGCCCCAAGTGCAGGTGCATAAGACCACAGCTCAGAGGCAGCTGTAGTTACTTAGCCACCAAGGTCAAAGACGCCTTGAAACCTTGGCATCTGGTGCATCCCGTCTCCACTGGCTTCCTCTATCAGGGGTGGAAATGGCACCCCCACTTTTCACCCTCGGTGTCCTGTTCTGCATTACTTTCTTCAGACATTGGCTTAAAAGTCCTTTCCCTGCCAAACTCTGCCAATCCCTCTCTAAACGTCTCAGAGGTTTCATTTCTTCATGGCCACTAGGTCACTCCCACTGTCCTTCCCTGATGGACTTACTAGCATGGGGGTGGGGATTGGGCTCACATCATTCAGCTTGTGAGCCCAATACCCCATTCAAAAGAGATGCGCAACACTTGCCCAAAGCTCCCATTTTCAAGAATGTCACTAACTAGTAAAACCAGATGGGTGAGGGCAAGGTGACATACTCATCACAGTGGGATCTTCACACTCACAAAGACCACAAGGGAAGTCTGACAAACCTGGGGAATGGAGAAGTCCAGGGGAAAGAGGGAACGTTTTTTCTTGCCTAGGTATAGATAACACAGGTACTTTCACGGAAGACGATGAACCACAAGAAGGATTGTAAACATGTGCAGAGTAGCATGATGCACATGCATGGAAAGGTCACAATGAAAGCCATTATTTTGTATGTAACTAGGCATATTAAGAAGACCATGAAAAAAAAAAAGATATACTATCTATCTACTGATCGGACAGTTCAAAGCCAATGTTTCCCAATGCATGTCCCATGTGACGTGGTTCTCTGGACCAATTTTGGAAACAACGCATATCAAACATGCACACTCCGAAAACACACGACAACACAGTCCCTGAAAGATTTGTTTGGCGTAGAGCATTCATACAATTTTGGGGAACGTTACATTAAATTTATTTCGCCACAGAATACCACCGTTACCACCTCCGCTGGGGGAGGGGCGTGCAGAACGCCCAGCATCCCAGAAAGCCTGGGACCGAGTGCTCTAGGGGTTTGTCTGACGAGCGCCAGTGAGTGCTGGGAAGAGGAAAGTCCTGAGCATTCCTCAAGGCAGGATTCTGGTGGAAATCCCTGTCCCAGGGCTTCATAATCCAATGATTCCTCTAAGCCCGGAGACTTATGAAAAGCTTTCAGAGATTAAGAACTGTAGCTTCCACTTGCCAAACGGCCGCGGTGAGAATTTCCCCGTGGCCATGGCATTAGCAGTGTAAGAGGCATCGTTGAGAAGCTGCGGACGGACGGATGGACAGACAGACGCTGGTATGAAGAAGCCCCAGGCAGCTGAGGGTTGGGTGGCTACCTAAGGCACGGGGACTAGGGTCAGGATGAAACGCACGCCATGCTCCATTTCATACAAAACACTTTCTATACAATTCTGGTGGTTTCCAGTCCTCTGTAAACACTGACCTGCTGCCTCTAAGGAAACCTTGTGCTACATACTGCTTGCTAGACTAAGGGGACATGGCCACCTTAAGGCAAGGAAGGACGCGGTCTTTCTTTTTACTCACTGAGATCAGCTCCCTAAGCTTTTACACACCTGTCAGGATTTCATGTGTGTTTGGCTTTCTCAGTATGAGAAACTTTCTTCTTTTTTTTTTTTTTGTTTTTTTGGGGGTTTTTTGTTTGTTTGTTTTGTTTTTTGTTTTTGTTTTTTGAGACAGGGTTTCTCTGTATAGCCCTGGCTGTCCTAGAACTCACTCTATAGACTAGGCTGTCCTCGAACTCAGAAATCTGCCTGCCTCTGCCTCCCAGAGTGCTGGGATTAAAGGCGTGCGCCACCACTGTCTGGCATGAGAAACAATTTTGCACCGCCTTCTGATAAATACAGAAGTCTATTTGACAGCCATACACTCAAACTTAAAATACATCATTTGGAAGGCTATATATTTATCATAAAGCAAGGGGTGAGGAAACACCATAAGCAGCTAAGGTGACTGGGAGGAAGTGGGGACTTGCAAACCACGAGAGAATATGCAAAGAGGGGAAGGAGCTCTCCAAAGGTCTCTGAGCTAGATCCCAGCCTCTGCCTCTGCTCTCAGCCTACTGTTTCAGCCTGAGGAAGCATCTTCAGGGCACGAACAGCCACTACTCAGACACCGTTTCAACATTCTTCAAAACCAACAGTGCCAGTAACATACCGTTCTGCGGAAGTTGGGCCCAGTTTCCTTCCAGGGGGTGGGAAGTCGTGCCTGCGACATCTGTCACGGGCCCCCTGGACTCCTCAGCAAATGCCATTTCCACATTTGAGTTCGACATAGCTTCTCATTCCTGGGAGCCACAGCCAGTGGCTCTCTAATCAGCATTCAGTACCCGGGTACAGCCAGGACGTCTGACAGTGACTGCACACTATACATGCCTGCTCACCCTTCACTGGTATGCATCCCACGCATGGCCCCGAGGCCTCCAAACACCCCCATAGATAACATTCAGGGTGTCTTTCATCACCCCCTCCCCCACCAAGGTCTTCAAATCAGCCAGCTTCCTGATAGGACCACATCCCTCACACCTCCTGGACTGAGGATACTCCTCCTCCTACACCCTCTTATCTAGGGTCGGATCAGTGTGACCCTGCTTCACTGATGGTGTCGTAATTGATCTGGTTCTTAGAATTCTCTTCTCTGTGTCCCTCCTCCATCACCCCCTTCTCTTCATCTTTCCCTCCCCACTCCTCTCCCCTTCTCTTTCTCATGGCCAGCCCAGCAAGCAGAACCTTCTTCTCTTTCCTCCTTGTCCCCCCTCTCTCTGATGGGGAATGAACCAAGGCCTACATATGCTAAACAAGTGCTCTAGGAAGCCAGCCAGCCTTGCTGCTTACTCTTCGGCTAAAGCGCTTCACTGAGACTCCAGATTCCTTTCATGGCTTCTCCTAGGCACCTTAACGTGAAGCCCACAATGGGTTAGTGGGAAACTAATTTCCAACATTATTTATGAGTTGGGGCTCTGCATCCCTGCTCACCCACTCCTGAGTCTCTCAAGTGGTGATCAGTTGACAACATGCACCAGTCGTTACTGAAGACTGGCTTACAAACAGAGGCTCCTCCCTAGACACAGACCATAGTGCCTCCTTCGAATCCATGTCTACCTAGAATTCCAGATGTGACTGTACTTAGATAGTGAATCTTCTCAGGTTAAATCAAGTTAAAAATGGGTTCATAACAGATTACAATTCTTCCTTCCTTCCTTCCTTCCTTCCTTCCTTCCTTCCTTCCTTCCTTCCTTTCTTCCTTTCTTTCTTTCTTTTGTTTTTTGGATTTGATTTTTTCAAGACAGAGTTTCTCTGTACAGTCCTGGTTGCCCTGGAACTCACTCTGTAAACCAGGCTGGCCTTGAACTCAGATATCCGCCTGTCTCTGCCTCCTAGAGTGCTGGGATTACAGGCGTGTGCCACCACTGTCTGGCAGGATTCCTCCTTTAATGGAAAGAAAAGGCTATATCAGTGGCTCTGTAGTTAAGAGCACTTGTTCCTACCAAGAATCAGGGCCCAGTTCCCAGAACCAGAACAACTGTGGCTCACAACTATTTATGAGACCAAGGAATCCAATGCCATTTTCTGATGTCCAAGGGCACCAGGCATGCAAGTGGTATACAGACACATACAGGTAAAACATTCACACATATAAGATAGATCTTAAATCTTTCTTAACTGGAGGAAAAAAAGACAGACTCACAGAAAGAAGACATAAGAGAGAAAATCTTGTTAAGACAAACAACAAGAGAGATGCAACTGAAAGCCAAGGTGAATCACGGACCGCCTTCAACCACCAGAAACTGGGAGAGGCAGGAATGGAGCCCCTCTGTGACAGCATGATTACACATTTGTATCTCAGAACCAGGAGAATGCCTTCCTGCTGTTTAAATCCCAGAGCTCCTTCTTTGTTACAGCAGCCCTGGCAACTACATTCATCTCCCCAAACTCCTGACTCTAGGAACCGAGAGTTCAGGAGACAGCCATAGATCTTCCGTGTACTTTGCAAGCCGGCTCAACAAGGGTAAAGGGCTCTACATTCCAATCACGGGAGCTCCTGGTGCTTGGTGCACAGTCAGCTGAGGAGGAAATGAAAGGTAACCACAGAAAAGGGCTGCTAGGAATGCTTGAGCAATTATGTCTTTCTCCTCCCCCTCTTCCTTCCTTCTTCAGACAGGGACCTAGGTTGTCTTCCAACTTGCTATGTGTCCAAAGATGACTTTGAACTTCTCATTCTCCTGCCACCACTTCCTGAGAACTGGAATTATAGGTATGTGCCACCACGCTGTTTTATGTGATGCTAGGGATACAATCCTGGTTTTTGTGCATGCTAAGCAGGCACTCAACCAACTGGGTTACAAACATTCTCAGTGTCTCTGAAGGAACTTTGATAACCAGATGAAATCACGTGTACAAAGGATTCACTAGGCAGTCTCCGGCAGGCACCCTGTCAAGGTGTCCTGTACAGAACAATTGTCTGCAGTGGTCCTTCAACATCACTAGACAGTGTTTCCTTCTGGGACTCTCCAAGAACAATGCTGTGGAAACGATGGGACATAGCCAGGGACAGAGCTCCTGTATTGCAACCGGGGAGCGGCCTGCAGCTTCTTGCTTCTGTTCACTGGTTCTCTTGACTCTTGTACCTAAACCTAACACCATACATGCTTCCTGCCCTGGTTCACACACCACTGCCTTGGATGGCCACAACACCCCTGCTATGCAGGGTCCAGTACCTATGAGCTGGCATGCCTGACTCACATTCTTCCCAAAGCTTTTTTCCATATGCTTCGGGGATCAGGTGTGAACTTCTAGGGAGACCACACGCCAAAAGCCAACACTCCTGGTCCATCTCCCTACCTTCCTCCAAATCACCAGGCTAGTCCCTGTGGGGTTCATGCTTTGTATGACTGTCCCACAGTGCCCTGGGCCGCGCTAAAGCAACCCCTTCATACCTGTTTCTACCTGCCCCAATCTTTCAAACAACATCCTTTATACTTCAATAGGCAAAGAGGGTGGGGGGAGGGGTGAACATTGCAGAGTCATACTGAATTTTGCAACCTACTAGCTTTGTGGACTTAGGTAAGTTACTCAAGGCTCTAAACTTAGCATGTTGCATATGTAAAGACATGGGAGCCACTAGAGGGGGTTGCAGGAGGGCTTAGCACCTGAAGGGAAATCCATCTCTTAGCAGACAGGTGAGCGCCCATTAAATGGTAGCCTACAGACATCAATGTCTTAGCATATAGTAAGCGCCAGTTAAAGGTCTGCTGTCATCCAGTTCTTACAGCCACTAGTATATGGCCGTAAGTAGTTTGATACAAATGTCCTCCAGTATGCTAAGGTTCTCAGGGCAGATTCTGGGATATGTTTTCCCCTGGCAGAGCATCAGGATGGCAGATTATATGTGTAGCTCATTAAATGCTGCAGATGAATCGTCAGGCTCTGGAGTCAGCCACACTGAGTGCCAATAAAACTACGATAATCCAAAGAGATCTCTGAAGTCTGCTTTCCCCCCACCCTCTGGACTCAGAGGCAGCAAAGCCTAATAGTGGATACACTTTCTTCTTCTCTCCTGAGTAGAATCTCCTCCAGGAGAAATGTTACCTCCTGGGTGGTCCCTATCCACGGCAAGATATCCCCATTGATCTGACAAGCCTTCCCAGAAACAACTTCACGGTTAGTTTTTAAAGTAACCATAAGAGATGGACGAAATTTTACAAGATTATCATCTCTGGAGGCTAAGGCAGGAGGTTGGCAAATTTAAGGTGAGCCTGGGCTACATAGTGACTCTGTCTATAAATACACAGAACTAGGAGACCTAAATGCATTAGTATTCAGGGTGATGGAGCATTGTCTCTGTGGCTGGGCTCAGGAAATGTACGTCGAGGATAAGAAGGCACAAGTGTTAAAAGTTCACAACATGGAGTCTTCGTTTGCAGCTCTGTCAGAACCAGAGTTAGCAGGAAAGGAGACTGCAGCACAAAGTCAGAAGTATGTATAACTGACACCAGTCTTCTCGCCCAGCTCAGCAATGACCCAGGTGTCTTCTGTTCGAGGGCTGCCATCCCCAGTTGCAACTAACTGTCTCTGCATATACAGGACACCAACTTCTTGACTCACTGATCAGACGCCCATTGAAAGTAAGTCTTAGGTCAAGCCTTTAACCCCAACACTCAGGAAGCAGAGGCAAATAGATCTCTGTGAGTTAGGGGTCAGTCTGGACTACATAAGAGTTCTAGCCCAGGCAGGGATGCACAGGGACAACAACAACAGCAACAACAACAACAACAAAGCTATGTCTTGGCTAAGGTGAAACTCCAGACACAACAGGTAGCAAGGCGTCATAAATATAAGCTTCCTACTTACTAGGGGGCCTTGGGCACATGTTTCAGATCTTGAGGTTGTTTTTCTACAGGAATGATAGTTACTAGGACCTGGGCTACCTGTCCTTCCAGACTGTGATAATAGGGAAGCCCAGGGAGTCAACAGTGAGCCGTAATGCACAGTTCTTGGTTACATTAAAGAATCTGTTGTGAGCATGCCCAGACAAGGACCCCTGTGCAACAGCACCTCCCGCTTAGGATAAGGAGATGCAGTCCTTGCCCTCAGGAGTTAACCATATAGAAGGGAGGCAGGGACAGGTGGATCTCTGGGCCTTGATAGCCATCAGTGTAGGAAATAGACGAGCTCTACAAAGCTTGTCTCAAAAACATAAGGTAAGCAAGGCGGGGTGATACACATCTTTTTGTTTTGTTTTGTTTTGTTTTTTTAAATTTTATTCGATATATTTTTTATTTACATTTCAAATGATTTCCCCTTTTCTGGTTCCCCACTCCCCAAAAGTCACATAAGCCCCCTTCCCTCCCTCTGTTCTCCCACCCATCCCTTCCCACTTCCCTGTTCTGGTTTTGTCTTATACTGCTACACTGGGTCTTTCCAGAACCAGGGGCCACTCCTCCATTCTTCTTGATACACATCTTTAATCCTGACATTCAGGAGACATAGGCAGGCAGATGGATCTCTGTGAGTTCAAGGGCAGACTGCTCTACATAAAGAGTTCTAGGCAAGCCAAGACTACATAGATAGGTTCTCCTTCCCTCCCTCCCTCTCTCCCTCTCTCTCCCTCCCTCTCTCCCTCTCTTTCTCTCCCTCCTCTCTCTCTCTCTCTCTCTCTCTCTCTCTCTCTCTCTCACACACACACACACACACACACACACACACACACACACACACACGACGAAGCAGACAGACCGAGAGACAGAGGGCGTGCAAAATAAATTTGTCTAAAAAAAATTTAATAGTTAAAAAATCAAGGGCAACAGACCCGACAGATAATAACAAAACAATCATAATGGTTAGATCCAGAGTCAGAGAGGCTCTGAACTGATTGGGCTCCCCCCCCCCGCCCCCTTATGACTAAAAGTAGCCGCATTGGAAAAGATAAGGCTATCTATAAGGTTCACTCTAATAACTCCAGACTCTGGCACCATCTGCTCCAGTGACCTGCAAGGGACCCCAGAGCCTCAGGATAATTGAAACTCTGCTTCCAAAGCATCCAATTACCGAGTGCCTGCCACTTGCAGCACACGCTGCAGCTCACGGGTTAAGAGGGGGCAAGAGTTTTCCAGCAGAGACTCCCAGCAGCCCCACCCAGCCCCCCACAGGGTCTTGGGTCCATTGCCTGCTACAATTGGTAGATCATGGGCATCTCAGAGGCATCAGAGGGTGCCTTTGCCCATGCTTTTCTGGCTTGGGGTCTTCTTGCTCTGGGATCCTGGTCTTTTTTACACATAGCCAATGAGGCATCATTTTAGCTAATCCAAAGGGCACTAATTTTTTTAAAAGATATTTTATCTAGGCCAGCAAAGTTACTGGGAAGCAGGCATCCTCACCAGCAATAGTATATGTATTGCCATACCCTCTTGAGAATTTGACCAGTGACATGTAAGGTTCTTAATATCTTGTCACACAACAGCTCCACTTTAGGAATTTATCCCTAGACCGACGGATAGATAAGGCTTATCACCACAATGCTATAGACAATTAAGTGATTCACTTGAAATAATGCAATAGACATTCAGGGGAAGAAAGATTGATCAAAAATGGTCCTGAAAAGCAAAACCGGCACAGACGAATCACAAAAACATCACATTAAGCTGGAAGACAGAGACAAGGGCATGAGTGACTCCATTTATAAGCACATAAAACTCTGGGAAAGACTAAGCCTGAACCATAAGAGGAAGCAGTCAATTAGGGATGGTCTGGGGTTGGGGGTCAGGATTGGACAACTGAGAGGAACAAAGGGGGCTTCTCAGGTTCACATAACATCCTCTGTCTTGATTGTGCTAGTTACATGTTTGTATGCATCTTTGAAAACTCGCAAGGCACTCTGTAAACCGCATGCACGCTTCAGACCTGTCCATCCTGCTCTCACCAGTATGTCAGTCACACTTGATCTTGATATAAGCAAGTAAGCTTTGGAACGTAATCCTACAGCAAGAAGAACAATCAGATCGTGGTACCACAACAAAATAAAACATGGCGCATGACGTTGGCAAGGAAAATTTAAAGACGCAGGCTAGACACGGTAGCATTTAATCTCAGGACTTGCAGCTACAGCCAGAGGATCACAGGTTCACAACTTGCCTGGATTTTTTTTTTTCTGAATTGTGAATGGGAGTTTGGCCTGTATGCATGTTTGTGCCATCACATGAGTGCAGTACCCAGGAGGACCAGAAGAGGGTGTTGGATCCCCTAGAACTGGAGTTAGAGATAGATGTCATCTACCAGGTGGGTGCTGGGAATTGAACCCAGGTCGTCTGGAAGAGCAGAACAGCCAGTGCTCTTAACCACTGAGCCATCCCTCCAACTTCTCTTATGTTTATCTTTTGCAATTTTCTAAACAGACAAAACCCCTCACCCCACCTCATGTGTATGTTTGTGAGAGTGTGTGTGTGTGTGTGTGTGTGTTGTGGGTTTGGGCTAATGTTATTTATTTTAATTTGGTCTCCAAAACTACCCAGAAATCCTCATATCTGTATGTAAGATTGGACCCTGCCCCCAAGTTGGTTTTGATTGGTAAATACAAGTGGCCAATGTGGCCAATGACTGGGCAGGGAGACAAAGGTGGAACTTTTAGAATTCCCAGGCAAGGGATTGAGAGAGAGAGGCAAGGAGGAGCTGCTATGCCAGCAGGAGAAGTGAAGGACAGAGAAACAGCGAACAGGTAAGAGCTGGGGAAGAGTGGGCTTCACGGAACAGGCCTGTCATTTGTGTGGGCTTCACGGAACAGGCCTGTCATTCCAGCTACTTGTATTGCCTCAAGACAAAAAGTAAAAAAGGGGGTGGGAGGCTGAGAATATAGTTCAGTGGTGCAGTGGTGCAGGATTTTCCCTGTCCAGTCACATGGAAGGAAAGGGAGACGGACAGGTCCCAGGAAGAGAAGGAGGAGAACCCAGATGGCTTCAGATGTGGACCTGCATGGCATTTACCAGCCACAAATAGCTATGTTTTTATAAGGTTAGAAATAAAGCTTTTATCATTACCAATTGGCTCTAAAATTATTGTATTAACATCTTGTAAATTGTGATATTATTTATATATAAATCTGATTGGTTAATTAAGCATTAAGAGTCTTGATTTTACTGGGTAATTAGGTTATGCGGTAGAAGATCGCGGGGTGTGGGGGGTGTTGCGTGGTAATGAGAGGAACTCAGGGTCTCCCACTAGAGAGATGGCAGGCAGAGGGACCACCCAGGCAGGATCCCTGTGGCCCGGCGTGAGCTCTGTGGTTTTCCAGGTTGCCTTTCCGGCACTAGTGCAGGGCACTAGTGCGGCAATGTGTCGACTCTCTTTTTTAACATTTCCTGCAATACAACAGCATTGGGTGCTCTACTAGCTAGCACGTGTGAGGTCCTCAGTTCAGTTCCCAGTATCACACACACACACATACACACACACAGACACACACAGACACAAATAGACACACAGACACATACACACAGACACACACAGAGACACACAGACAATCACAGACACACACAGACACATACACACAGACACACATACATATACACACATACACACAATCACAGACAGACACACACACAGACACAAATAGACACACAGACACAATCACAGACACACACAGACACACATACACACACACATACACACACACAGACACACAGACAATCACAGACATACACACATACACACAATCACACAGACACACACACACTCACACACACACACACACGATTCACTGGAGTCCATGGCTGCATAACTGGACAGCCAAATGCCATCTAGGCCCCAGCAGCTTCCCATCTTTCATGAGCAGTCTCTCATGCCGTTGGTATCCTCCTCCCGCACAGCTCAAGTCTGGGGCCAGGAGCTGTGGGACCGGAGGAGCTGGCCTGAAGGAAGACTGGGGTCAAGATGGGGATGTGCATCAAAGCAGGTCCAAACCTGGAAATCTGCCGTTAAATGGGCAGGAATAGGATTTCTCCCCACCACTGCCCCAGGCCTTAATGTCCCAGCGCACATAACTCTATGCCCCACACCTTTGCCTCCCAGAGGAGGTGACATAGCCAGTAGACAGACTAAACTTCATTTCCCCTTCTAAGATAATGTCCAGAAGTACCTGGAATTTACTCCTCATGCAGATGAGGCATCTCCGGCACCCCGGCCTGCCAATGATGTACACTTATCCCTCAGAGGTTTAAATAGCCTTTGTTCTTCCCAAAAAACAGAGCCAGTTCTTGAAGCTGTTCCCAGGTGTGTGGACTCTGCTAGTGCACACACTACTGACCAAGATCCTGCCAGCATCCTCCCCACACACAACCCCTAGCTAAATATCCCTCTCTCCAGTCCAGCCAGGCACACAACGGGGTCTGACTACTCTGGACACAGGGCGGCAAGGTCAGCTCTGCAGTTCATACAGCAGGAAAAGTCTTATCATCTCGAGTTATAGTCACTTCCAGGAAGGAGCCATGAAAGACAGCTGATCAGAGTGACAGTAAAGACCACAGCCATGAGATAGCCCTGCTGCTATAAGCAGGATAGCCCTTGACAAGACCAACACTCTTAGATCTACACTGGGCAGACTCAACCATCAACAGTGGCCAGGATATTTTTACTTGAAGAAACGGGTGTGTCTTAGACATAATGGAAAATGGTACATTTGGAAGTCAAAAGAGGAAAGGGGGTGGGAAAACTGAGTGGACAATAACCAAGAAAATATTTGTTTTTATTTATTGGCCAGTATATTTTGTTCTTTTAGGGATACAACTTAGGGTCTCAGGAATGCCAGGCAAACACTCTTCCACTGAACTATACTCTCTACCTTTATATCATTACTTATTACTTATTTAATTTGTGGTTCTGAGAGAAGGTTGTACTCTGTTGCCTAGGATGGCCTAGAGATCTCTACGTAATGCAGGCTGTCCTTAAACTCAAGGTAGTCTTCCTGACCTAGCCTTCTGAGTGCTGCGATTACAGAAATGAGCCACCCCACCAAGCCTTCCTCTGCCCTTCTGAAAGTTAACTTTTGAGACAGGATGTCAGTAAGTTGTCTTAGGCTGGCCTTCAAGTGTGCTCTGTAGCCTAGGCAGGCTTTGAACTCCCAACCTGCCTCAACTTCTTCAGTAATGGGGCTTGAAGGCCTGCACCATTAGGCCTGGCTCCTAGTCAGATTTTTGAACATGGAACTGGAGTACTTTTTTTTTTTTTTTTAAGGAGACAGTGGCTTGGCAAAGTGTAGGGAAATTAAAGGAATTTAAGAAAAAGAGTTGACAACCGCTCCATCTACCAAAGGGCAGGCAGCAGCAGAGGCCAGGCTTCTTCAAGGCAAGAGGCACCTTCACAGGCGAGGCACCAAACATGGTCATCATCAATCAGAGAGGCTGCACTTGACAAGAGCCCTTCTGAATGCCCAGCGTGAGGCCAGCCGCTGTAGCTGCTAGCTTCTGGAGGTGGTTTAGGAAAAACATAGTTCCTTGAGACCACAGCGCACCAAAACACACTACAGTTGTCTTCAACAACAGAGTTTAAATCCCCTTCCGGCTTAGCTTACGTTTCTACTCTTTGCTATAACATTTTTTTTTCAAAAGTATCTTTAAGACAGTTTGTTCACTCTGTGCCTTACTGGTCCCCACTGCGAAATGGGTGAATCCCAGCCCTGGAAGCAAGATGACGATCGACACAATAAAGAGGGACAGATGTTAGCAAGGTGTAAATTTTCTATTAAGTACAGCAGCCCCCATAGTGCCACGACAGGATGAAACCTCTGCTGTCACGGTTTTGGAAGACAACTCTAATAAATGCAATCACAAACTACTAAATATGTCTTTTACTAATCCACCAGTTCAAAAGACATGGTCTCACAGAGTTGGGGACATAGCTTAGTAGGAGAGTGCTGAACTAGCAACCACAGGCCCTGGGTCTGAGCCCCAGCAATACAAACGGAACCAAAGTGGCTGGAAACATGTCTCACACAGCAAGGTCCTCTCGGTGTGCACTGCAGTTTCAGGAAGTAGGAGAAATGTGCCTGATGGCAAGGTGCTGAAGATCTTAATCTGGGGCAGGATGACGTAGACTCTAAGGCACACAATGACTCCATTCCAGGGGACGGGAGTATCTGGTGGAAAGGCTTCTAGGCTTTAGGCTCCTTAGAGCCCAAAAAACCAGATCTACTATGTCATGTCAAGGTGGGAAATGGCCTTGTGGCTTTGGGAGGGTGAATCTACCCCTAAAACTTCCAGAGTCAGGTCTCCATGCCAAGCCAGCATTAGATCATAGGCATAAAGAAGGGTCCACAAACACCTCTTTGCTTGCTTTCATAACCCCGACTCTGGATTGGAGAGTAAGGCCTAGAAGCTGAACATACATCCAAAGAAGATGAGAGCAAGCTTTGTCTATGTTTATCTTATTTATCATTTGGGGATAAAATCAGGAAAGCAAACAGATTCCCCCCTCCCCCTGACTGAGGTCTGGGGGAAATTATTCCTATTATCTGAGCTCAATATGTAGTCATTTTCCCAAGCTCCCTACAGTGTACTTTGGTCTAGGACGGGACACCTGCTTCTGTGGCTAATTATTTTCTTATGACTCCTCCCAGCATTATCTGAGAGAAGGGTACCCAGGTGTCTGTCTAGGGAGAGAAGAAGATGTTCTCCCCCTCGGTCCTGCTCTAACCTTGCAACCAGCACTGGGGTCTGCTTCAGTTGAACCAGGAGTTCATTTGTCCAATGCCAAACACCAGATACAGTGTTCCAGAAAACACTTCTTTCTGCACAGCTATCTATGCATCCTGTCCCAGTGAAGTCCACCCGGTTCCTTTCTCTAGCCCCTCAACATGCTGTGTTTATATCAAGTAAGGCAGTGGCTCCTAAGTTCTCTCTGCACCAGACACTGGCCTGGGCAGGTTGCGGCACAATGCCTACAAGCTGCTCACAGCCTAGTTGGAGAAAGTAGCTACTAAATAGGTTTTAAAAAAGATCACAAAATAGTAAGTGCAAGATTAGAAGGGCTGCGACACATAGCCGGTGGGCAAAGCTTGCAGGATGAGCCTCAAAGTAGATGCTGTCGTGCCCACGTCTATGTGCATCCCAAGCTTATGCAACCTGTTAGGTAGAAGACCGAGGACTATTAGTAACTTTAAGCTTAGGAGGATGCACTTTCTGGGGGAACAACAACAACAACAACAAAACAGCTCTAGGTTTTAATCTGATACTCAAGAGGGTATTGGCCATAAAAAATGTCACTGCTGCCATCCTCTATGCCTTCCCAAGTATTGAAATTGTGGCTGTGTGCCCCCACACACAGCCAAGATGCCTTTTTAAAGAAAAACAAACAACTCAAATGGAACATGTGTGGCTCACATGTATGTTTACATGTGTGTGGTCATGTGTGTGAGTATGCACATGCGTGTAGATGCCTGCAAGTTAACACAGAATGTTTTCTCCATTCATGCTTTATTTATTGAGGCAAGGTCTTTTGCTGAACCTGGAACTCCCATTGCCCTTCCGACAGCTTCTCTCTGCCTCCTGGTTTCTGTATGCATGCTGGGGATTTGAACTCTGGTGTTTACACTTGCATAGCAAACACTTTATCTACTGAGCCACCTCCCCAGACTCCTGAGACACCTTCTTATAGGTATCACTGTCACATTTAGGGATCTCCATGAGAAACAAACCCATTAGCTGAACACACATTATATGAAGGGGTCCACTGGTCTCCCGAACATCCTAAAGGGAAAGACAGGACAGCAGCCACATACCTTCTACACAGCTCATATTCTTAGACTGTCTCCCTTGATCCTTATAAACACAATTTCTCCCTAGTTTATAGGAGAAAATATTGATTCATTCATTTTCATCATTTGAATATAAAAGGACACCTCCATTCTAGGTCTGGAGGCCCCAGAATGGCCTGAGATGGACTTAGGCAGATTCTTGTGAATCATGTATTTTCAGAATCAGGGGAAAGATAACAAACTAATAGTAGACAATTTTCAGATACTAGTAAATGTTATAAAGAGGCAAAACAGGGTGATCTAATAATTCCATGGGAGAATAATAAATTACTAGGAGGTTACTACGAGACAGACGGAGAAACACAGACTGTAAAAGGACAGCCAGTACTAAGCGCCTGAGGCATGAAGACGCTTGACAAGTTCAGGGGACAGAAAGGAAGTCCATGTGGCCCCATGGAAGGAGTGGGGACAGTATAAGAGAGTCGACCAGGGAGGATCCATCGGGGACTCCAGGTAATAGTGTGGACTCTCGATTTTATTTGAACAGGTGTATAGGTGTTTTACCTACAAGTATAGCTGTGTACTGTGTGCACCCAGTACCCACAGAAACCAGAAGAGAGAGAGAGTCGGATACCCTAGGACAGAAGTTTCAGATTGCTGTGAGCAGCCACGTGGGTGCTAGGAATCGAACTTGGGTATTCCGTAGGAATCACCAATGCTCTTAATCACTGAATCATCTCTCCAGTCCCCTGGGGGATTTTATTTAAAGTACAACAGGTCTTGAAGCAAGAAACTGACACAATGGAATTCTGGTTATATGGGAAAACCAAAGCACAGCATGGGGCTGGTAGAAGGTAAATTAGTCAGCTTAGGAGTCACCATGGCTAGCTTGCATACAGCACCTAGACTTGTTTATATGGTATGAACTCATCCACGTTGTCAGTACGGTGCTATACCAGACTCACTAACCAAGTGCGTCTCCTACTCATCCTGGGATGGCAGCTGTACCCTCCCTCCACAGCCACCAGGAGAGGACTGCTAGTGGTTCTACAAAAGCAATTGCATAGTCTGTATGCAAACACGCTCTGCGTTCGTCTGCAACGCTGAACAAAGGGTGACTGTCCAGCGTGTGCCAGGCACTTGTAAAGTTGTTCTGTAGCACTGGGAACACATTATTAGAGTTGATGTTTAATTGAAAAAAAAATTATCCTGTCTGGGAAAGACAAAAGGCCAGCCCTCATTCCTTAAAGACAGGAGATCAGCGGGGTACCAGTCCCTTTGCTATGTATGTTCACTCAAAACCCCACCAAGCTAAACATTCTTAAACACCTTTGAAGAGGGAGAAAAAAAAATACAGTAAGAATACAGTCTATTTGGGGGAAGTGCGACATTGTAACTAAAAGGACATGAGATTTGACCCTAAGGTCAGCTTCAAGCCTGGAGTGTCTCAGGGAAGTAACTCTGGAGTTACATTGTTTCCACAAAGCCTTTGCTTCTCTCCATGTCCTAAGCTACATGCAGAAACGGCAGCCACCTTAAATCAGGAAGGCATGCTCTCCAGTGGCCCTCACTGCCTGCATTCAGCCAATACTTCTAGAAAGGGCTAAGAGTACACTGTTTCACGGTACAGCCCCACCTCCTCTGGCTCTGCCTTCTAGCCTGGCACTTCTAACTGTCCAGCCTCTGAGAGCTTAGTTAAAGCTCCCGTGCCCTGCTTTTGCAAAGAACCACCAGGACCCAATTTTGTCTCCAGATCCCCAGACTGGAACATTCTGTTCTGGACCAACGAAAGTAACACGAGAAAGCTATGCCAGAGAGACACAGGTCAGCAGGTAGAGGAAAAAAAAGAAAAAAAAATAAATAAAGTTCTTGTATGACTAGAAGAGATTAACTCTGCAATGAGGCAAGTCCCCACCCCCCCACCCCCCCCTCCCCGCACCCCCCACCCCCCACCCCCTGCAACACCCCCACCCCCCCACACCCCTACCCCCCACCCCCTGCAACCACCCCCACACCCCCACCCCCCAACCCCCCCAAAACCTCACCCAAGAATCTGGGGACGCCATGACAGGACTTCCACAGACACTGAATATGTATATGCTGAAAGTGGGAACCCAATTCTGCAGGGACCCACGGACCCAATAAGACTACGTCTGTCCTACACTGGCCTGACAAACCAGTTGAGACTACCTCTCCCCTAAATTAATGTCCACCTAGAACCTGAGACTGTGACCTTACTTGAAAGTCCTATCCTTTCAGATATAGCCATTAAAGTTCACTTACATCCCACCCGGTTAGGGTAGGCTCCCATGAGAAAACAGACACAGTCCTTCAGACTGGAGATGGCCCAGAGGCAGATACTTTGAGGCGCTTCAGGTCATTCTGAAAGCTGAGGCAAGCTGGGCGGTGATGGTGGTAGCGCAAGCTTGTAATCCCTGCACTTGGGAGGCAGAGGCAGGCGGATTTCTGAGTTCGAGGCCAGCCTGGTCTACAGAGTGAGTTCCAGGACAGCCAGGGCTACACAGAGAAACCCTGTCTCGAAAACAAAGCTGAGGCAGCCAGACCATGAATTTGAGGACTGCTTGGATTATACAGTAAGTATACAGCTATCCTGGGCTCCATTAACAAGACTCTCTGTCTCAAAAGCACAAGGAAAGATCATCTGTATCCTTCCTATATCCAAGAACACAGTTTCGCTGCAGGATGCCCACCAGCCTCTAGTACTTTGTTACGGGAGCCTACCATGACAGCCTACCATTAGGCACACCAACTCTCCAAACAATCCTTCCCAGCCCAGGTAGAGGAAGGAAGAAACAGCAGAGCCTCCAGTCCTCTGGGTTTTCCCAGCTTCCCAGTGGCTAACTGCAGCCTCAGGAGGTGAACTGAGAGGGGATCAAGTTTCAGCCATCCCACCTTCTACCACAGGAGGCCAACTGGCAGGGGAGTTTGTGTTTTCTCCCTTAGCTTTCTAGTCTGCAACCTCTTTCAGTTAAGGTTAGTGTGTCTTTTCTTTCTCTCTGTTTTTTGTTTTTTGTTTTGTTTTTTGTTTTTTGTTTTTTTTGACACAAAGTGTCCTACTCAGCAGCCCCGTGCTTCCTGCAGTTCACTCTGATGCTTCAGCTGGCCTTGAACTTGTCTAGATCCCTTCTGCTGTCTCCACAGTGCTGGGATTACTGCCAGGCCTGACTTTTCAATTTCAATCATTCAGTGCCTGCCTTAACAATGAATCTCCACCATCTACCTAATATTTCTTTATGCAGAACTGTAACTTTACTACGTTTACATAAATTTATTTAGGCATCTGCTCTACCACTGAGCTATGTACCAGTCTAATAATTTGATTTTAAAAGTAACTGCTACAGCATTACAACAATGAGGGAAATCAGCATCGTGTATATAGTATGTGGTATTATGTGTCTTTGAATTGCACTGAAATAGATACACAATATATATTTAAAGTCCATTCTTGTACTATGTAAAGTAATCTCGGGAGGAAATCCAATGGGATAGAAACTATTCTTCATTTAGTTGTCTGGTGCTCTGCACTCCTAAAAAACCGACTTCAAGTTCTTGGGTCTCCAGGTCCTTTCCCTGGAGGAAAACCACACTCCCCACGAAGGTAAAGGAGCAGACGCACAATTAGAAAGGCACCACGAGTTCTAAGTTCCCTCGCAGGGCATCCCGAAGGCACCTACACGAGACCGAAAGTGACTCTAAATACCCAGTCCTTGCGAGTGACAAGGGCGGGGAGGAACTGACCTTCTCGCGCAGAGTGCAGTGTACGTCCGAGGCGACGCGCCCTTCCCACCACGGCTCATCCATCACCGCCACAGATATGAGGCTACCGGGATCTCGGGGTGCACCCTGCGAGGACACCAGGAGCTTCAGCGATCGGAGACACTTCCTCCACCCCGCCCTCAGTGACCCTGATCCTCCTCGGTCCCTGTCCCAGTCCCGGACGGGCGCCCCCTCCTGCCCTGCCCGGTGGAGCTGGCTGTCGCTCGCTGTCCTGAAGAGCCAGCAGTGTCCCCCTCCCCTCCCTCCGCTCGCCCAACCTGGGGCGATCTGGAACTGTGTGCAACAACTTGCAGAATATCCAATGTCCCCCTCTGCAAAAGTTGCAAAGTTGCCGGCTGCAGTAGCTCTCTCGGGGCTGGCTGGGTCACTGGCTCAGAGTCCCCAACTCCTCCCCCGCCGCCTAGCCTTTGTCCTGCTCGCACATCCTGCCCTCGAGCCGGGGCGAGACTCACGCATCGCTGTCCCCGCGTGGGGGGCCGGGGGTGGCGGGTCCCTTCCCGCACTGGGCACGTAGTGCCCTCCGGTGGCGGCCCGGCCCCTGGCCTCCCGTGCTCGCGACAGCCGCCTCCGCAGCCCGTCCCGCCCGGCCACCGGCGCGCCCCTGCGTGCGCTCGGTCCCGCCGCGGCTCGCAGTTCGGGCCGCCGGGGGCCTCCCTCCCTCGCTCGGGGAATTGGGGGCCGGGCCTCGCGCATGCGCCGCCAGCGCCCCGCGCCCCGCGGGGCGGGGGGCTGGGAATGGCAGTCTTTCTTTTCCCGGCGCTGGGCTACGCTTCCTGCCTACCCTCTTTCCTCGCCCAGGCGGAAAGCTAGGCTTCACCTTCCCTGGGACTCTGGAGGGGGGGGGGAATCCCCAGTCACCCTGCCCCCTTGATCCTGGGGTGCGGGGGACGCGGCACCACCTGCGTACGCCGCGCGTGGATCCAGCGGCCAGGACGCCCCCAGAAAGTTCTGACTTCCGCATGCGCTGCTCCTGCCAACCTGCAGACGCTTCCACCTGTCTTTCTTTCTTTTTCAGCCTGTCCTGCGATGGGAGGTAGATTTTCAAACAATTCCCACAGGAGCCCCAGAAAAGCCACCGTTGGATACGCACGAGTTCCTCTGTATAAAGGGGGCTCAGTGAGTATTTTATTGTGCTCTTAAGCGTGCATCCATGCCTAGCATTGCAGCGAAACAGTCCTTTGGCAGGTTGCGGGATAGAAAGCCCTTTTAATTCACTTGTTTTCAGAAAGGCATTTTCTGGAGTCCGCAGTATAATGACATAACGTCCCTCTGCGCTGATTTTTGTGAGCCCTTTGGTGATTCCACTAACTTGAAATCAAATCCACCAAACTACCTGGGTGTTTTTGCCCACCCAGTGTCTCAACCACTTAGAGCTTGGCTTTAGGTAATAGGGGAGGGGGAATACAAACTACAATAATCTGCTGGGGATACATTATGATTAAATGAGAAATTACCACTAGGCCCGTTAGAAAGTCACCAGTAAATAAATAATTACACAAAAAAAAGACATTAGTTTCTGCCTAGTTTTCTACAAGATAGATATATTTGTTGTTGTTTGAGACATGGTTTTTCTGTGTAGCCCCAACTGTCCTGGAACTTGCTCTATAGACCAGGCTGGCCTCGAACTTGGAGATCTGAGGGAGCTCTTGGAGGACTACAGAGTCCTGAGTGCTAGTTCTAAAGGTGTGTGCCACCATCACCAAGCTGAAAGTACAATTTTATCGGTTAAAAATATAATTTAGTTTTGAAAGCCTATCATAGTGATGATGTATGCCTGCGATATTAGCACTCGGAAGGCTGTAGCTTAAGAATCAGGAAGGAGTTCAAGGGTAACCTGAGTTACTCAGAAGTTTGAGCTCTGTCTAGGCTACGTGAGGTTTTGTTTTGTTTTGTTTTTAAAGCTTTGATGAACTTGCACTGAAAAGTAGTTTTAGCGTTTTTGAGCCCTCATAAAATTTTTAAATAAATATCTGGGATTAAACAAATGTGATATAAATATGCATGCATGCATATCTTTAGATTCATGTGACCTATGACCTTTATGCAGAAGCAGATGCAAAGCATGGATAGGCAGGCCATCAAAGAAAAAACATCCGAATGCCCTGTTCACTAACAGACGTTTTAAAAACTGGAGCAGATCTTTATCAAGGATGTTTTTAGTGTTTGTTAATGTTTTAGGCTAGCACAGAAAGTAATGGGCTCATTGTGGCATTTCACACCTATGTGTCCTCATGCTATGTTCTCAGTCATCACACACACACACACACACACACACACTGCCAAGGGTTTATTTTTAGCACCGGACTCCTAAGGTGGGTAAATATGCAATTTTCTTGGGAATGCAGATGCCACCTTTCTGAAAGACAACATAAATCAACAAGTTTAAAAGTATCATTTGATCCAACTCTTCCACCTCCATGAGTTTGAGGCCGGGTTGGTATAGGTAGTGAGTTCTAGGCCAGCCAAGGCTTGCACAATGAGACCTCATCTCAAAAAACAAAATCAGACACCACACACACACACATACACACAGACACCCACACACACACACAAACATACACACAGACACACACACAAACATACACACACACACACACACACAAGGGCAGTGGCAAACTGAACAAGGAACTGGCTAAGGATGATCTTCTTATAAAGATGTTTTTGAAAGGAATGAATATGTAATGAGTTGGGGGTAGGGTAACATTCACAATCTATTAAGTAAGCAGGAGGCTAGAATATGGTTTTACTACTTCCTCCATACATATTTATTCACACACAAAAGAAATTGAAAAATATCCATAAAAGCATTGACTATAATCAGAGTGGTAATTATGGGAGGAAGAAAAAGGAAGGGGAGGGAGGGAGCGGAAGGAGTTGGTGACAGCTATTGAACCCAGGGACTGGCACATCCCAGGCAAGCATTCTTGGCCTCCGTTTCATCTTCAGTCCTGGAAATCTTTAATTTACCCCCTGCCAGTATATCTGTGTTTTCTAAATCTCCTACAAGAAACATATATTGCTTTTATAACTAGAAAAAAAAGAGTGAATGTTATTTTCAATACCCAGATGCTACATTTGCTGGGGAGGCCTAGTTTGAACAATAAATGACTTGCAGTATTTGTGTTGTGCTAACTTTTTTTAAAAAAAAAAAAAAAAAACCCACCATTTCTTTTGTGATAATTGCCATATTCTGGCTATATGGAAAAAAGAGAGGCCTTGATCCTTCACTAGTTTATTTTAGTCTTCCCTTTCCTAAGCATCAGCTATGAGTTTATCGAGGAAGCTGGTAACGGAAGGAGGAACACACACTTTGGGCTTTTCTCTAGGAGCTGTTTTAAGAGGAGTCTAAACACACTCACCCGGCCCTCTTTTGTGTATCCTCAGAGCTCCCTCATTTTCCCACTATCTCCGAAGAATAAAAACACATTGCACCAATAAACGGATGCTTTTAGAGGCTGCTGGCTGCTCACAGGTGCCCTTAGCAGAGGCGATTTCCTGTGCCGGCAGCTGGAAACAGTGTTGCTGGGCTTACTTCTCCCGGTCGGGCCAAAAGGTTTTGATCATTCAAAAAAATAAATTCTTAACTAAGTGCTTATCAGGACCAATGAATGCTCTTCCACCCTCCACGTCAAACGCTGACAGTTAAGGAACCATAGGTTTGAAACAAAAACATTCTAGGTACCTTCAACTTTCCCACGTATAAAGTGAGAAGAAAAGAGAAGAAAACTCTGTCCGTTACAATCTCACTTAGAGACAGCGAGTCTAGTATTTCCACCATGTTACTATTGACTGTTAACTCCGCAATAAACTTTCTCTCCCCTGCCTCCCATCGCCCCCTTTCAAGTGATACAAGCTCTTCCTGGTCCCATTCTGTTACTAAGGATAGCCATTAGCTTGTTTCCTTCAAAAGTGACTTTTGGGGATGGGACACTAGAGAGAAGGCTTGGTAGTTGAGAGTACTTGCCGCTCTAGCAGGCAACTGGAATTCAATTCTCAGGACTCATGTGAAGCAGCTCACGACTCTATAACTTCTGCCCTCCTTGGGCACTGGCACACAATTGCACATATACACACATGGGCACATACATAAAAATAAAGAAATCTTCTTTAGTGGCTGGTGAAGACAAGGCTGAGTTAGAGTGGGTGTCTCACCTGCACAAAACCCTGTGTTTACTCCCCAGAATCACATAAACCAGGTGTGGGGGCACACACCTGTAACCTTAGCACTCAGGAGGTAGAGACAGGAGATGCAGAAGTTCGGCGGCTGTGTAGTGAGTTCAAGGCCAACCTGGGCTACAGCCTGGTTCTTCCTTCCCCCTCGAAAGTGACCAGTGAGATAGAGAGGGGCTATCCTTTCTACCTCATTACTCAGTAGACTGGGACAGGAGGATTGCTGTGAGTTTAAGAACACCTTGAACTAGCTAGAAAGTACCAGGCCAATACGAAGTATATAACCAAACTTTATCTTACCTTTTCTAGTGTCCAAACATGCACACTCGTGCACACAGAGTGGCCTATGTTTACCAACATAGACATTGTTCCTTTAATGGTGCACGTTACAAACATCCTTCTATTCTTGTTTTTTCGTAGCCATGTCCACAGCTGCATGGTACTCTGGTGTCTGACAGTTGGATCCATTGTGATGGGCATTTTCTTTTGCTGAACACCAAGATTGCTTGCAGCTTCTTGTAGCCATAGTCCCACTGTGGAGAAGATTCTGGGTCTGTAGGTAGCATAGTAACACAATTCCTTCAGTATAACTTCTTATGGGAAGGTGAGGCCAACACTTTGAGTAGCATTTCCTCTGGTCTTAGTAGCTCACACTGCATTATTCAGAACCCAGAGCATGAGAGCTGGCTGCATTAATAGCAACCGAAGGAAGACACTTGCCTTATCACACTTTGGTCTTTGACCAAAGCGAAGTAACCCTTTCAAACTGTTTCCAGCCATGTGTTCAGAAGAACCAAAAGTCCTCTAAGATCCTGGCCTAGATAAGAATTCTGCAAATTAAGCTCAACAATCAAACAGGAAGAATAAAAAAAGGTAGTGTTTTGCTTCAAAACACAGAGTCTAGGACATTTGCAAAGCTGGTGCATATTACCCTTTTAAATTAAAAAGAAAAAGTAAAATCAACAAGATACAAAATGGAAGTGCATTTCCTTCAGGACCAGCTACACATAGATGTCTGACCTATGTGGTTGTATGGCACACAGTGCCAAAGGGGCTATTTCACAACTCTCCATCTATCTATCTACTATCTATCTATCTATCTATCTATCTATCTATCTATCTATCTATCTATCTACATACAACATGTATGCATTATCTAAATGTATTATCATTTACATAATACATTTGAGCTTCTATTTGGCAATTCTGGGAATCAAATTCAGGACCTGACCCACTCTAGGCACTGAACTACATCCCTAGTCTGTTGACACTCTTAAGAGTTTATCTTTGATCCCGGGTTCTGTAATGACATTTTCCAGAATACCTGACTGTGTGGGCGAAGCCAGCAGATATGTGCAATAAGTGTTGTGTTCTTATAGCCCACTGGGACATTACATCCCTTATGCCTTGGGAGCCCAGAATTCCTGCAAATCTGTGATACATGGGATGCCAAGGGATTTAAAGACAGATGGGCATTGGGTGGACATCAATGGCGACCTGGAAAGGCCATGTGTTCCATCTGAAACAGAACTTTCTTTGAGCAAAGAAAGAAAGTGTTGTGAGTTTGGAGTCCCTGTGACCAAGCACCTCACTGGGTGGCTTAACATCACAGAAAGTGATCTCTCAGTCCTGGAAGGCAGAAGTCTGAAGTCCATTGTCAGCAGGGTCATGCTGCCTCTGAAGACACTAAAGAACCTTTTCGGCCTTCACCATTATTCTGTGGGTGACCTTGGTGCGTAGTCACGTGACACCAAACTACACTCCATGGTGATGTTCTTCCTCCTGTCCTTACCGGGACATCCAAATGTTGTACACCACTTATACTGCACTATGAGCCACCTTACTTTTATGAACTTGTTTTATTTTTCCATTTACATGGGTGTATGTGTGCATATTTGAGCATGCTGGGAACTCATGTGAAGGGTAGACACGTACCTGGGTACATTATGGAGGCCTGAGGCTTATCAGAATCATCCTTGAGCACTTTTCCTTATTTACTGAGGCAGGGTCTCTCAATCAAACTCAGAGCTACCCATCCAATATTGCTGTTTTTATAAGTGTTCTCTGAGGAATTCCCAGGCTCTGGGCTTTAAACTATGGAGTGACCTTCCTACTCCCAAGAACAGCCTCCTTTTAACCAATGAATGACCCTGTTTGTTCCCAAGATAAAGTCACTTCAGCACATCATTTGGGGACACAGTTTGTCCCCATAGAGAATAGCATTTTAAGACCCCCCCTCGTGATATGCCTTCTTATGGGGAACGGAAACAACGGGGCCTCCCATATTCCCTTTTCTTTCATCTCTGCTTAACTCATCCATGAGCCAAAGGCAGGAAGTGTTGATTGGAATTTTATGTATCAAGATGTCAAAAAAAAAAAAAAAAAAAAGCAAATTCATTTGATGTAGTATTTCCACCGTTGTGTAAACAGTAAATATCCATGCCCAAACACTACAGGACGGGAGGTTGTGCAGTTCAGTGGTTCTGTGTATAAGTTAAAGTTATGTTTGTGATTACATTCTTTTGCATTGGCTTATTTTATGAGTTCCCCAGGCATGAGTTCTTTCTCTCCTTCCACTGTGTGTGTCCTAGAGCTAGAACTCAAGTCACAAGGCTTGGCAGCAAATGTCTTTATCCATTGAGATCTCAGGGCCTATATTTGCATTCAAGATGGGAACTTTACAATATAAAAATGAATGATAGACACACTGATAGGTTGAACTTATATTTGGGCTGGAGAGATAGAAGGCTCATCAGTTAAGAGCAGTGGCTACTCTTCTAGAGGATCTGGGATTGATTCTCAGATCAATGTGGTGCCTCACAACTGTCTTTAAGTCCAGTCCCAGGATCCAGCACCCTCTTCTAGCTTCCAAGGGCACCAGGCATGCCTATGGTTTACAGACATACAGGCAGACAAAATAGCATTTAAAAAAAAGAATTGCTAAAAACATCATGTCACGTTGAGGGAGTTAGGAGGAGAGGGGAGAGAAAGCCCAGATTTCTGTAACTTCCGACGGCACCACTTCCTGCTGTTTGAACAAAGGCCCAGGATTTTCACTTTGCACAGTGTTCTACAAATTATGTACTCAGGATCCCATTGTGTGCCCCTTGAATTTTATCCCTGGAGGAAATTTATACTTCCTTCTAAAGATATACCATGCTGACCTGCTATTAACCTGAAATTTCCATTAACCCTGTGGAGAAATCATTTGAGCAAAATGTTCCTATTTGCTGGCTTAAAAATTATTGTTTAATTGCTATGACAATTTCTCCTCCTCCTCCTCCTCCTCCTCCTCCTCCTCCTTCTTATTCCTCTTCCTCTTCCTCCTCCTCCTCCTCCTCCTTCTTCATCACAGGATAAACCATGGTGTTTATCTATTAATGGAGATGAACACCTAGCTGGGGGAAGGGAGATAGAGGAAGAGGTTAACTTTTATTTTTTTTTTTTTATTTTATGCACATTGGTGTTTTGCCTGTGTATATGAACTGGAGTTACAGACAGTTGTGAGCTGCAATGTGGGTGCTGGGAATTGAATCTGGGTCCTCTGAAAGAGCAGTCGGTGCTTTTCTTTTAACCATTTAGCCATCTCTCTAGCCCTGCTACGCTAATTGTGTGTGTGTGTGTGTGTGTGTGTGTGTGTGTGAGAGAGAGAGAGAGAGAGAGAGAGAGAGAGAGAGAGAGAGAGAGAGAGAGAGAAAGAAAGGTATACCGTTTGTGGAGCACTTAGTAGATGCCAGGCACGTGCCACATCCCAAGCTATTCCTAGTTTTTTTCTTTTTACAGATTTTTTATTATATGTAAGCCCACTGTAGCTGTCTTCAGACACACCAGAAGAGGGCATCAGATCTCATTATGGATGGCTGTGAGCCACCATGTGGTTGCTGGAATTTGAACTCAGGACCTTTGAAAGAGCAGTCAGTGTTCTTAGCCGCTGAGCCATCTCACCAGCCCCTGTTCTGTTCCTAGTTTTTAAACAGTGGTTCATTCCTTCTTCTCTCCTCTAGTTCTCCATCCATCTCTTCACGATGCTCAGGACCCTTGAAGGCCAGGACAGCGTGTGTCTCATTCACACTCATATCACTGCCACACAACACACGTGAACAGTAAAGACGGTACCAGTGCAGGTTTTCTGAGTTAGTAAACTGTGGTCATACAGACAGCAGACCAATGGAGACAGATGACTAAAGGAACCACGTTGTAAAAAATTATTGTCCCCATTTCCCAAGTGAGACAGGGAAGATAATGTCTCCTTGGCCAAGCCACTTCTGCTCTGTGACCCTTCTTGGTCATATTAGCCAAAGGAACAAAACCTTCCTTATAGGATCCATACAGCAGTGAAAGGAGACTCGAGAGTATCTACTGTAGTCTAGTGTTAAATAAGTCACTCCACAGACTATACATTCTCTCCTGCTTATTAGCAGATATATTGAAAATGACTGTAGCAATTAAATAATTCGATTTTATTATTAAGATAAAATTCTCAGAGCGTTGCTTTTCACTACCCGAAGCAAGTTCTATGTAAAATCCCTGTGGTACCTGAGTGATATCTATATTCCCCAATTTAAAACTATAGTTTTTCTCTCCAACTCCACACAGGCCACACAGCCCCAGGCCCAGGCCCAGCCTGGGAGCCAAGAACAAGGTTTGTGGTGGGAGCCTGCTAGCCCCATTAGACTTCTGCTAGGAATAGTGGAGTAAGATGCGAGAACTTCATGACTTTGGTGGGAGGAAATGAAAGGAGCCATTAACTTCAAAGACCCCAAGGGAGTCTTCCAGACCTCCCTCCCCTGACAGACAGACAATGGACAGGAAGAAGGCTGAGACTGGACAGTAAAAAGTAACTAGACAAGACCTCTTCAAGCTGGGGAAACTCTGACTGCCAGCCGTAGAGCGCTATTTCCCTTGGGCCACCAGGAAGCCAAAGCTTCCAGGTGTGCAGTCAGGAGAGAAAGGAGCTGGAGACCTGAGGAGAGGCCTGCTCAGCAGAGCAGCGTGGAAGGAGGAACCAGTAAATCTATTTCTTAAAAATATAGTTGGGCGTTGTGGCTATAATTCCAACACTCAGGAGGCAGATGGGGCGTCCCAGGCCAGCCTGGGTACACGAGGCCCTAGTTCCAAAGGAAAGTTGACCTGGTGGAAGAAATGAACGGTGTAATGAGGAACCAAGCTGAGTTGAATTGAAAACCTGGGCTGCTAGGATTGTCAGGAGGACTAGATGAGGGGGCGTGAGGGAAAGAAGGTAGTTTTACTGCCGAGGACCAGAAAAGGGAAGATAACCTTACCTGCCACGACATTTAGATGGATGGCCTTGCGTTCTGCGTTTTCCACCAAGCATGCACCTGCAATTTCCACCACGCATGCGCCGCTATGGCCACGTCTCACTGGCTCAGAGGGGAGGGAGTGAAGGCTTCGAGTAAGACTGCCTCGGATTCACTTTCGGCTCCATTCTGTCCCACTGATGATTGCCGAGAGGTCTGCTGACTCCAGATTCCTCATTTGCAAATGGTAACTGTCACAGTGCCCATCTTATAGGGCTATACTAAGTACGAGTGGTTGTTTTAATGCATATCACGCAGACAATAACCAGATAAGTTTGAGTCAAATTGGTATGGAAGTAGTAAATTGCCATCAGATGTATACATAGTTTAATATCTTGCTATTTTTAAGTCCAAAATTGCCTCCTGTGGATTTTTTTTTAAAAAAGATTTATTTATGTGTATATATATATATATGTGTGTGTATATATATGTATATGTATATATGTATATGTGTATGTGTATGTGTATATGTGTAAGTCCACTGTAGCTATCTTCAGACACTCCAGAAGAGGGCATCAGATCTCATTACAGATGGTTGTGAGCCACCATGTGGTTGTTGGGATTTGAACTCAGGACCTTCAGAAGAGCAGTCAGTGCTCTTAACCACTGAGCCATCTCTCCAGGCTCCCTCTTGTGGATTTTTATAAATCACTTTAAAAAAATCTTTCAAAATGTTTACATTTTTTGGGTTAAACATTTATGTATGTATGTATGTATGTATGTTTGTATGTATGTATTAAGTGTGTGTGTATGTATGTATTTAGTGTGTGTGTGTGTGTGTGTGTGTAAGAGCATTCATGTATGGAGGTCAAGGAACATGATCTTTCTGGCTTCCAAAAACAAAATGGCTTTATAATATTTTAACATAAAAAGTATTTGTCTGTCTGTCTATCCATCTATCTATCTATCTACCTATCTATCTATCTATCTATCTATCTACCTATCTATCATCTACCATCTATCATCTATTTATTAATCATCTATCTATCTATCTATCTACCTATCTATCATCTATTTATTAATCATCTATCTATCTACCTATCTATCTATCATGGCAGTAGAGACTGAGCCTACAACCTCACTCAGGCTAGACAAATATGATCCCACTAAGTTACACCCCTAGCCCAGTAGTGTATTTAGCCAGTTCTTAAATTGTTAAATATTTTAGAATTTAACTCACCTCTATCAGTAACTGTAATGTAGATTCTGGCTTTTCTCTCTGTGGGATAAACACTGAAATAAAAATCCTAAAACATAGGATTGGTGTGGAGAGATGGCTTAGCAGTCAATAGCACTGCCTGCTCTTGCAGAGGACGCAGGTTTGGTATCCAGCACCTGCTCATCATAACCATCTGTAACTCCAGTTCCAAGAATCTGACGCTCTATTCTGGTCTGCAAGAGCACTGCATGCACGAGGTACATAGACAAACATACAGGCAGAAAATATACACATAAAATATACTTACTATATGAATTATTTATAAGTATATGTGAATATATGAAATGCAAAACTATGTGTGAAATATATAAAAATATATAAATATAAAATGTGTGTATTTCAACTTGCCCTTAAATTGATTGTGAAATTAAATACACAGTTTTTATTCAGACTTCTTTTCTCTCCAGAAAAACTAGAATTTTAAAAATATGAGTACCTGGGGTTGGAAGGAGGATGGCTCAGCTGTTAAAAATACATACTGCTCTTGCAGAGGAATGGAATTCTCTTCCCAGCAATCCTTTTGAACAGCTCATAATTGCTTGTAACTCCAGCTCCAGGGGATCCAACATCCTCTTCTGGTCTCTGTGGGAACCCACGCCACATTCGCACATAGAAACAGAAGCACATGCAGATACATAAAAATAAAATAAAACATTTAAAATGTACGATCACCTGTCATTTCTAATTTTTTTTATTTTAGAAACGTTCCTTAAATTTAAAAAAAATTATATTTATTCATTTTATTCTATTTGTGAGTGTTTTGCCTGCCTGTATGTATACCATATGCACGCTTGGTGCCCTCAGAGGCCAGAAGACAGTGCTGAATTCCCAGGAACTGGAGTTACTAGGATGGTTGTATAATACCACGTGGGTACTGAGAACTGGAACCTGGTCCTCTGCAAGAGTAATAAGTACTTTTAAAACACTGAATTCTCTCTCTAGCCCCTAGAAACTTATCCAACTTTGACATACTAGAGTCTTGCTAAGGAAAATAAGGTTATAAGTTAAAACCAGTGGGTCTTGTTTTACTGGATTTATTGCATATTAAGTTTTTCCGTCTGTCTTCAGACTTTATGTTGGGTTGCTCTGACCTCAGTACGCGGGCGGCCAGACCTCCAATTTTCTTTTGTGAGAGTATATGGTTCCAAAGCACGCTGACACGCATGCTCGTGGGAACACGGGTGCCAGGCCCACCTCTGCCCTCACTAGCTGTGTAGTCTAGCATCTGACATCTCCTTAGGTGCAGCTTTGCCATCTGACACTGGGAATGGCATTGCCTTGACCTCCAGGTTTCGTCTCTGCTTTGGCTTTCTGTGATGCAGTCAGAGAGCCGGAAGCCCTTGGAGCTGGGGCTCGGTTACAACAGTCTCCTCAGTGTGGTCTCCTCGCTTTGACTGCTCCTCGCCACGCGGTCTTTAACTGTCCCTGTGAGCTCCAGTCTTCCTGAGTCCACTGCGCAGGGTCTCTGTAGTAACGTACAACCCATTGGTACCATCTTGGTCTTCCTCCCGCTGTCCCCACCTTCTCACCATCGTTCCTTGTGAGAAGGAATACTGTGGTTCATACTGTTGCGTCTGCTGGGAGTGCTTCCACATTGCACTGCCACAGGAGAAGCCTCGCTTTTCTTCTAAACCTCAGCTAGTGCCGTCTCTTCTGGAAAGTCTTTGGACACGCTTTCTGCTTTAGAGGAGTTTTTTAAAAAACAATTTTTTTAATCGATTCTTTGTGGGTTTCACGTCGTGCACCCCCGTCCTGCTCATCTCTCTGTCTCCTTGTACTTAATCCTTGCAACCTAGCCCCCAAATAAAACACACACAAATAACAGAAACAAAGCATAGGAAAAAAATCTTAATGGTGGAAGCCACAGCACATCGTAGCGTGTCTCACAGTTTGTCCCTCTGTCCACGCATCTTCACTTGGCAATGAGTCATCGGTCTGGTTTGAGATCTCTGGTTTCTGCTATACCATCAGTATCGGATCCTTTATCGGGACTCCTCCTGGTTAACCGTTGTTGCCCTGTGTCATAGAAATCCAGCAAGTTTAGACAGCAGGAGTGGCCCTTTCACACGTCCTAACCATTCCCAGATGATATAAATTTTGGGGTGGGCCAACTCCGTACCCCGAATCTGGCCTTGGGTGGTAGCGGAGCTGGTCAGCCTGTAGCTCTCCTTTATCAGCATCACCAGGGTGAGCTCTCCAGCACTGCTGAGGCCAGGCCATTCAGTGCTGCCACAGGCAGGTGACAGGGTCAGCTCTCCTGCTCTCCTGCCCTCTGGGCCGGATCACTCGCACCCACGCCTCCAGAGCCAGCTCCACTGTGCTGCCCAGGCAAGGTGCAGGGTCTGCTCCCCCAAGTGCAGCAGCCTGTGACCGGTGGGCCAGCTCCAGGGCACTCACACCTGTGGAGCCTTTGCCATCAGGGCCAGCTCCACGGTGCTGTCCAGATGAGGTTCACAGCCTACTATTCTCACAAGGGCTGCAGTTGGTGAGTGGCAGGACAGCTCACCCATTCTCAAGACCCCCAGGGCCAGTCCTCCCAACTACTGTAGATAGTTAGGGGTGAGCAAGTATTGCCCCTTCACCCTGCCATCTTATAGCAGATGAGTCACAGGGCCAGCTATCCCCTGGGGAGTGGCTCCCCCTCACTCTACCACCAGGACCAGCTCTGCTGTGCTGCTTAGGCAAGGTGCAGGAACTGCTCTTCCTAGTGCTGCAGATGTTAGGGGACAAGGGCATCTCTCCCATTCTCATGACCCAACTGCCACATGTGGTGAGGGGCAAGGGGGGAGCATCGCTCCCACTCCCACGCCACTTCTTGGCAGACAAAGTGACAGGACCAGCTCTCCCATGCTCTTGCCCCAGGGCTGGCTCACCCGTGCCCCTGACACCATGGTCAGCTCTGTGGTGCTGTCCAGGCGAGGTGCAGGGCCCACTCTTCTGATCGCTAAAGCTGCTGAGGAGCAGGCATAGCTTTACCAACTGCCGGAGGTGGCAAGGTCGGGGTGGCACAGGGTTGGGGGAGGGGTAGCATCACCTGTGAACCTGTGCCATGTGGCAGACAAATGGTGGTGTCAGCTCTTTCACACTCATGCCTTTCGAGGCTGGCCAACCCACACCCCTCCACCAGGGGTGGCAGGACAGCTCCACTGGGCTGGCCAGGGGAGGCTCGGGGCCTGCTCTTCAAAGGGCTGTGACTGGTAAGAGATGGGACCAGATCTCCAGAGTGCCACACATCCAGTTACGAACATCTCCTGGGCATCCACCTGTTCCCTAGTGGCTATCCTAACTAGGGACTTCTCCACCATCTCTAGTGGTACGTGTGAGCCACAGACATTGACACCAACCCTTGATGCTGTGTTGTGTGGTGTAGTGGCAAGTGGGTGTCTATGACTTGCCTGTGCCACATGCTGAAGGACTGGTCTGTGGGTGGCATGGCAGTCTGTAGATCTCTGTCTGTCTTCCTTTTCCTGTGCTGTGCTACCTGGATTCGATGGGATTTAATTTGATTTTTATGAAGCCTAGGCACAAGACGGTTTTGGCCACTAAGCCAGGCACCAAGCTAGGATGAACAATTGATTGCCATCTGTTCTACCCCTGACTAATATATGAACAAGGTCACCAACAAGGTATCTCTTTGCTCATTGCCAAGGGGACAGGTAGAGGCATTTTTTTTCTTCTCTTTTGAACTGCATTATTTTCACGTACTATAGGCATTTGTGGTGGTTTGAATATGCTTGGCCCATAGGGAGTGGTACTGTTAAAGAAGTGTGGCCTTGTCAGATGTGTCACTGTGAGGGTGGGCTTTGAAGGTCTCCTCCTATGCTCAGGCTCCCTCATTGCAGAAGAGAGCTTTCTCCTAGCTGCCAGAGGATGCCAGTCTTCTTCTAGTCAGAAGAAGCAAGATGTAGAACTCTCAACTCCTTCTCTGACACATCTGCCTGGACACTGCCCTGCTTCCTGCCATGATGATAATGGACAAGACGTCTGAAACTGTAAGCCAGCCCCAATTAAATATTGTCCCTTATAAGAGTTGTCTTGGTCATGGTATTTCTTCACAGCAATGGAGACTTAACTAAGACAGAAGTTGGCTTCTAGTGGATTTCCAAGGAAAGTCTGTAAGAACCCACTGTGGCTTATAGTCTTTCTTTCTGTAGATGGCTTTTGATGCTTGGCCACTGTCTTAGTTAGGGTTTCCATTGCTTTGAAGAGACACCATGACCAAGGCAACCTCCACCTTCTCTGTAATCCTGGTGAGTCCCTCTGCCTCCACTGCCCCTCCCAGTACTGCCTTAAGACCCTACTGCCTTGTGACCATGAGAAGTTCATCCTCCTGGATGTGCCTTGTTCATTTAGACTCAAGTCCTCTCGGTCTACTCTGTCTTATTCTGACATTGTCTCCCAAGAAGCACCACTAGGCCAATCCTCTCAGCACTCTCAGCTTCTTAGCTCTTTCCCAGGGCTGTTCATGCAAATTTCCTGAGGGGTTTAAAAACAGCGCAGAGCCTGGGCTCCTGGCCAGACCAATTATGTGCTTTACGTTTCCCAGGTGTTTAATTTAGAGGCCAGGGGTGAGCCGCAGATGGACAGATGGGCAGGTGGACAGACAGGCGGACCCTGGCTGCTCCTGCAAAATTCATGTCTCTGGCAGTCACCTTACATGCTACATCTACACAGTGGGCTTGGGTGTGGTGTGGGTCCCTCCTTGGTCCCCTGACTATCACCGCTTCTTTCTCTGTTGTGGTGGCTGTAAAATCTTCTGGCCGTGAAATCTGTGCCACTGGAGGGCACCTCCCATCTTTTTGTTTTCATCACAGTCACCAGGCAGGCCTGACTACTTGACGATTTTGATGCCTGGCTCACTGTCACTCTCTAGCACAGCATCTGCTTTGAATCTTGGTGGTTTCCTATAGGCGTCCCTTAAGGAACTCTGTCCTTTCCTGCTGTCACCAGCCTTCCCCCACTTCCTGCTCTGGTGCCTCCCTACCCACAAACCCATCTTTGAACCACTCACTGGGTCCATTTCCCACCATCCCCAGCTCACTTCCTCTAAGCCCTAGACACCAGCCATCCTTGAAGGCCTGGATGCTTCCCCGATCTCCTTGTCTCTCTTCCTTTCTTTACCTCTTCCAGATTCGACTCTAAGATATCATCCCAGTCCATCAGCCCCAACCCCAATAACCACCTTTAGTGCTCTTGCCTCTTAGGGGTCTTGAGGTGACAAGCACTCAGCCGGAGGAGTTTGACTTGGGTTGCAGTCTGCTTATAACACCAGCCCATGAGCAGCAGAGCCTGGCTGGAGAGCCACAGCGTCACAGTGCACTCATCATCCAGAGCGAATGTTCCACTGTAAACCTTCCACGCAGCCAGCCAAGCCTCCTGGGTTCTGCTGCAGCAGCTCTTAAAGGCAGTCCCTTGAGCAGTAACATGGGTCTAACCTGGGATTTTGTAAGTGATAAGCATTCTCATGTCCCAGCTCGGCCCTCTTGAAGTCTGGCACTGGCCCTCCAGGTGAGTCTAATATGTGAATTTGGAATGAAATCCTTGTTCTGGCTTATCCTCTCTTCCTTCCTCTTAGGTGATCACTTCATTCTGACTCCTCTCCACGCAAGTCTTTAACGCTTCCTTTTTCTATGTGAGAGCACAGGGAGGAGCAAATCCATTGTGCTTATAAAATGAACTCTCTTTAACCTTCTCTGAGAGAGTGAGGACTTTCAAGATTCTTCTGACAGCTGACAGTTCTAAAGCTTTGTCCTCAAACACAGGCCTGGTGAGAGCTAAGTAGCCTGGGGTTAAGGATGAGTGACTCACCTAAGACTCCTGTTGGCACACCTGTGACCACACCCTCTACCTATCCTTTGTTAAGGGTATTCTGGAGTCAGAGCAAGACTCCCCTCAGTGAGCCTGCTCCACAGACATGGCTACTCACACCTGCTTTTTACACACCAAACTGACTTCACAAAACTGAAGGTAATCAAGCAAGAGAGTTTGCTAGCCGAACAAAAGGAAAATTTGCATCAGGGAAGGTAAGAGAAAAGAAGCTGACTGTGGCTCAATCCCTAATGGCATGGTAGGAGACACCTCCAACTTTGACAAGAGAGAACGAGTTATGCTCTGGACTTCCATCTTGAAGTACCAGGCCCACCATGGGGAAATCCACTTCTGGGCAAAGCCGTGGGACTTCTGCAGGGTCACCACCAACAGGAGACTGCACAGGGTGCATTAGGGAGTCACCCCTGGGGAGTAGAGCTTGAAAGCCAGCATAGACAAGCCCACCATAGTGAGACCCAATGCCTTACAGACACCAAGGCCGCGTGTTCATCCCAGGCTTCATAATGGAGCCCCAGGGACTCAGCATCAGATGGAGATCTGTGTGCATTTCCAGCCTTGTTGTGGGTTTGTTGGAGGTACTCATGCTCCTAAAACTGTGCCGGTCACCCTCACTGTGAGATTCAGGCTCCATCTTGCTTACCGACTGATGGGTTTGCTCCCGGGTTTCAGCACCAATAAAGGGGGCATAAAAAGAGTGAGTGGGGTTTAGGGAGTGTGGCACGGCGGTGTGGGGGAAATGGGGTGCCTAGGCCGGCCCATGCCCAGGCACCTCTTCCCCCTGAGGGACCACACGCACACAGACACGGTATAGAATAGTTTATTCAGGGCAGAGGATGGGGGCTAGAGAGAGAGAGAGAGAGAGAGAGAGAGAGAACTGGAGGCTGGCTATGACCAAGTGGAGGGGGGAGGGGAGGAGAGCCCAAGAGGGGCAGAGAAGTGAGAATGCCAAGAGGGATGAGAGAGAGAGAGCGATGAGAGAGAGAGCGATGAGAGAGAGAGAGGAGGGGCAAGTAGCCCCCTTTATAGTGGGCCAGGTCTATGGGGCCGGGCATACATGGCTATTGCCAGGTAGGTGTGGGGTGACAGAATACTAACAACAACAACCTTGGTGTCCAAGGGACTCTCTCCACTGCGCATCCGTCCCTAAATCCCAGGTTGCTTAGCTCTCCTTTGAGGACAGAGCTTTAGAGCTGTCACTCACACAGAGGTGGATGCTGCCGGCTCTCACTCAGCCCAAGAAGGCTGGAGTTCATCTTATGGAAGTCAAGTAGACCAGCAGCTTCCAGGGGCGAGGAAGGAGATGTGTAGAGGGCTGGGCAAAGTGTGAACAATGGCCAGGGAGTTACAGTCAAACAGGAAAAGGAAGCCATGGGGTTTTATTCCAAGGCAGGGCAACTGTAGATGACAATATGCTATACATTTCACTGAAAAAAGAAAAAATAGAGGTTGTTTGCTTTTTGGGGTGTGGTCTCAAGAAGTCAAGGCTGGCCTCTAATTTGCTCTGTAGCTGAGGATGGCCTTAAATTCCTGATCCTGTTATAAATGTGTGCTTCCTTGTTCTGCCTTAGCTTTTCCCCCTCCCTCTTTCCCTCCTTCCCTCCTCTTTTTCTTCCTTTGTTTCTTTGAGAGGGGATCTTGCAGTGTAGCCGCCTTTGCTGACCTGGTCAATACTCACTCTGCAGCCCAGGCTGGCTTTAAACCCTCAGTGAGCCTTTTGACTCAGGTGTCTATAGCATTACAATTGCAGGCATGAAGTACCATGGTGATGGTTTCTGACGCCTCTCAATCAAAGAGTGATAATGTTTGAGGGCATAGATATTTTTAACGTTGTTAGGACATACAACATGTATCTTTACCAGGCATTACATAGTACCTGTTAATGTGTCCAATTTAAATAATTTTAGGCACTTTAAAGACCCCTCATATTCAAAATATGCACTGACTAGAATACCCAGGGCAGGTCTCACCATTGTCTTCTTCAACAATGTCCATGTCCGTTACACATGTACATGGTCTTCACAACTGCCATATTGTTAAGAGCATTACCATTCTCAAGATAAGAAAGCCAAGCTGGAATGGTGCCAGGCTCTGTAGTGCCAGCCCTTGAGAGGTGGAGGCTGGAGGATCAGAGATTCAAGGTCACCCCTAGCCACGCAGCAAGTTCTAAGCCAGCCTGAGCTATATGATGTTCTGTATGAAAACACACATGCGTGCGCGCATGCACACACACACACACACATACACTTCCTTTTAAATACTTAAGTGTGTAGTTCAGGGTCATTAATTATAGTCACATAGCAATGAAACTGTAAGTACTAATTTTAAATCTTTTCCTAAATATAGAAAAGCCCAAGGAATCCACAGACAGCAAGTAGAGCTAATGTATAAATTTATCTAAGTCACAGTCCAAATCACATCCCTCCTCCACTCCTCCCTGTGACCACCTGGATCCAGCCATCACCGACTCTTGTTTGGATTATAACACCAACCACCTTTATTTTTTGTTTTTGTTTTTGTTTTTTGTTTTTGTTTTTGGATTTGGTTTTTTCAAGACAGGGTTTCTCTGTATAGCCCTGGCTGTCCTGGAACTCACTCTGTAGACCAAGCTGGCCTTGAACTCAGAAATCCGCCTGCCTCTGCCTCCCAGAGTGCTGGAATTACAGGCGTGCGCCACCACCGCCCGGCTTACCAACCGCCTTTATAATGTCTATTGTCCTTGCTCATTTCAGTCTATAATCTAAGTCAGACTACATCTCTGTTCTACCCAGAACTCTCCAGTGATTCCCATCTCTAGGCCCAAGAGACAAGAAATATCAAAGAAGGGCCTTTGTGACCCGGCGCTTGGAAGCTCTCCACTGTCTTTTGTCACTTCCATCACTCAGACTCCAAAATAATCAAAGTGACCCCTCACTGAGAATACATGGGGGCATGAGGAAGCTAGTAGGGATACCAGGGAGCAGGTTGTGCCGTTTGAAATTTGTAGACAGTGTATGTGTGTGTGTTCATGAGCGTGTGTATGTTCGTGAATGTGTGTGTTCATGAATGTGTGATTGTATGTTTGTTAGGGTAAGTTAGATGCATGTATGTGTTCATGAATGTGTGTGTCTGAGTGTGTGTTCATGAATGTGTGAGTGAGAGTGTATGTGTGTGAGGTTGAGGGAGATGTGTGTATTCATGAATGTGTGTGTGCTCATGAATGTGTGAATTTGAATGTATACATAAATTAACGAATGTGTGTGTTTATGAATGTGTAAGTGTGCGTGTGTGTGTGTATGTGTGTGATCATGAATGTGTGAGGGTGAGGGAGAGGTGAATGTGTATTCATGAATGTGTGTGTTCATGAATGTGTGTGTATCTGTCTTTTCATGAATGTGTATGTGTGTGTAGTTGAGAGATTGACATCATTTGTCTTTTTCAACTTCTCTCCCTGTCTTTTTTTTTTTAAGACACACTTGCTGCATCCATGCACAGTAGAAGGAACTGACTGGCAAAGGACTGGAATAAGACAAGTACCGACAGACACGCAAGTGAACATCTAGGATCGGGTGGTCTGAACTCTCCCCTGGAGAAACCACAGCACCCTGGAAGTTCAGTGAGTTTCTTGTATAGATTTGAACAGAGAGTTGGGGTCACTGAATATACTTAAAGGAGGTCAGGTTTATGCTATGCTTGAATCAAGGAGTCAGGCTTAGCTAATCTCAGTAGGAGCACTCTGTATTAGAACAGTCTTCAGGCCATAGACATCCAGGAGGAGAGAAAGCTTTGGTGGACATAGTCTGCACGTACTGTAAACACTTGGACTTTGTCCCCTGAGGAAGGCTTTGCACTGTCTCTGAACCAGACTCCAGGGTGAAGACCTTTCCATTTTTGCATGGGTCTGAAGCTCTGGGGTCTTTAACACAGCCTGCTTATGTGGACAATGCATGTTCAAGCAAGCTCTCTCCCCAGCACTGTAGTGGGATTCGCCTCTCTCGGAACTTATTCTGTAGCCCAGGCTTTCCTTGAAATCACTCTGTAGGCAACATTGTTCTTCTTCATTTATTTTATTTTATGTTATTATGTGTATGAGTGTTTTGTCTGCATGTATTCTTGGTGCCCATGAAGAGGACCTTGGACTGCCCTCCCCCACCCCAGAATATGGTGTCATGAATGACTGTAAGTCTCCACATGGATGCTGGGAGTCAAACCCAGGTCCTCAGGAAGAGTAGCCAGTGCTCTTAACCGCTGAGCCACTGAGCCATCTCTCCAGCTACCCAGCTATTCTTCAGTTTCCTTTGTAAGGGTGCGTCTGGAATTCAGGTCCTTCTTCCGTCTCTAAGAGTATACCACAAAGCTTGGCTGTTATGAATTTAAAGTGAAACTCATCAAAACAATTGTGTGTTCTCTTTCCATACTTTTAGAATGTGTGATTTGGAGAAAAACAGGGTTAGGTTTAACCAGATTAACATTTTTTTTTTTTTGAGGAAAGAAAAAGGTGAGGGGGAGCAGAGCAAGGACATTAAAGCCACTTGCATCAAGGGATGTTTACTGAGGCTGGAGCAGGACTTTGCAGCGGGGGAGAAGGTCATTAAGTTAGGTGGTACATACCCAGCACTTACTGCAGAGCTTGGCACGTTGTAAAGACTCAAGAAACATGAGCTGTTATAACCACAAGCATCCATTCTATGTCTGGGCAGAGTGTGTTTAATCCCTCAAATGTCCTGACCAAATTCACTTCAGTATTACACTCCAGCCTAGCACCTGCAATTATATTCCATTCTCTACATCGGAGAGATAGCTTTGAAGATAAAGCAATAAATTTCTAAGATGAGAAAAACATTCAAGAACTGTTTATGTACTATAGGTGAAAATAAGTAAGAAATTACTTTGACTTCACCACCATCACTACCACCACTAGCACCGAGAAAGATAGCACTATTGGTTTTCAAATCAAGAATTTACCAGTAGCATGTTCTCAGATTTCAGTTCATAAAGATATCTCTTTGGAATATTGCAGCCCAATAACAGGGTGGTTTTCTCAGAAATGTGTATCTCATTTTGCAAATCTTCCTTGACTTGGTCGGCTTCAGTCACACATTCGTGCAGATACCCAGAGTGCTTTCTCATCTGTGACCCATAGCTGCCAAGTCCCAAGCTATGTCCAGCTAATGGGATACACACAACCAAATAGAGAGGCTTTATCACTGTGTTCCAGACATGCAAGACTTTCCTTGTGCTTCAGTATTATTCAAAGATTTGGCAGAGGAAAGCATTCTGTCTTGTTTGTGCTACAGAGATGTGAGCCCGTAGAATGAGTGAGATGTAGCATCAAAAATAGAACTATGGAGCAAGGAATCAACAGACGGAAGCTTCCGCCTGCCAGACCCAGGCCCCGCTGACGAAGGGTTGAGACAAGCCCTCTGTGGTTTGTTGAGGATGCTCGCTGAATTTCTGCGCTGAGCTCTGGATGATCTGTGAGCCACTATATGGAGGAAACTTCTGGAAGAAATGGTTATGGGTTCAAGTCCCTTTCCCATTGCTGCTTCTTTATTACATTTTTATTTTAAGTGATGTGTTTGTCTGTATGTAAGGACTATGTAAGCACAGGAACTTGTGGAGGATAGAAAAGAGTTTGGGATCCCCTGGAGCTGGAGTTTATAGGCATTTGTGAGCTACCTGATGTGAGTACTTGGACTCAAAGGTAGTACACTGTGGATCCAGCTCTAGTCATCATTGGCTTCTAAGCATAGGAGGCTGGATTTCATTATCTGTGAAGTGGATGTGATCGCTCTGAATTTCCTCAACTCTAGCGTTCATTTTTGACATTTCTGCTCATGAGAATGTGCGTGGAAATTAATCTACTAGAAGAGGTAATGGGTAGCTGGGCGGTGGTGGCACACGCCTTTAATCCCAGCACTTGGGAGGCAGAGGCAGGCAGATTTCTGACTTCGAGGCCAGCCTGGTCTACAGAGTGAGTTCCAGGACAGCCAGGGCTATACAGAGAAACCCTGTCTTGAGAAAACCAAAAAAAAAAAAAAAAAAAAAAAAAAAAAAAAAAAAAAAAAGGTAATGGGAGAAAAAATCGAAGGTGTCTCCTATAGGGAATTGACCCAAATAGCTAAGACTTAGACCCTATGATTGTTGTACATATGGTATTTGTTTAATTGAGATATTGTCTAAAGGCTGTGGTGTGACTCAGTGGGCAGAGTGTGCCTAACAGGCACCACCCCTTTAAGGGTCCTCAGCACCTATAATCCCAGCACTCAGGAGGGAGGCATCAGAAAGTTCAAGGTTGTCTTACTATACGTTGAGTTTGAGGTCAACCTGGGCTACAAGAGACTTTTTGCCACAAAAACAAAGAAACTGCACAATGAGATGTTGCTTGAAAAGCACCTGGGAGAGTGTCTGGCCCTGGGGTGAGGTGAGGAGGAGGGCGGAGCTGCAGGCCCAGGATGCCCCACTTCCCAGGATCCAGGCTGCTAAGATTTCCATGTCAACTCATCAGAGCACAGGTGATGAAGGAGAGAGAGCCTGGCCCGAGGATCACCTCTTATCCATAACTTGTTGCGACCAGGTTCAGGGGCGTGCATGTCCATCGAGCTGTTTCCTACCCATTTGCTTTTATGTTTAATCCTGAGACCTATTTCAGTGCAAGGTCATACTCTGCTCCCTCTGAGTGGCATCTCTACAGGGCCATCTGGAGCTATCATTTATTTTCTGTTCATGGCGAACTATTTATTTAAAACCGTGGAATCACACAGTTCCCAAGGCGAATGTTCGATGGACACCCCACTCTCCCTATGTGATCCGCTTACTGAGACCTCTCTGATGGGCTCCACTGGCCACAGTTGCTTTCCCTTCAGCTCAGACACCGTCACTGTGACAGATGCTGGCATTTGACACCCAACCCCCAACCTCCCGTCTGGAATACAGTCACCAACAGCAGCCTTATTTACATATTTCCTTAGATGTTCCCATCTTATCCTTAAAATTCCACCTCTGCAGTAGCGAATCCTCTGACCAGTCCCCTAAAGTTGTAACCCACCCATTGGTTCCCTGCCCCGCCCCCAATTTCCTCCCATAGCCCCACAGTCACCTAGCATTCCATTTTACCTCTTACCTGGCTTACTGCTGTGTTACTCAGTTTTATCCCCTGTGCCCAGAGCAGGCCCAGGAACATATAGGCAGTAAGTACTTACTTCAATCACTATTATTTATGTGTTTAATAGTTTCTTCTTTTAGGTGGTCTTTGGGTAAAAATAATAAATAACAAATATTTGCTTATTTATTTATTTGGGTACGCCCTCCCCCCCCCACACACACACACGTTCATGAGACACAATCCACTTTTGAAGGTCAGAGGACATCAGTGGGTTTTGGAGACTGAATTCAGGTCATCAGGCTGGGGGCAAGCTCCTTTACCCAGTGGCCTCAAAGACAGATGGAAATTTTAAAAAGCACTTATTTATTTTTTTAATTGGTGTTTTGACTGCATTTCTGTCTGTCAGGGTGTCAGATCTTGGAATTATACACAGTTATGAGCTGCTAAGTGAGTGCTGGGAGTTGAACCAGGATCCTCTGGAAGAGTAATCAGTGCGCGTAACCACTGAGCCATCTCTACAGCCTAATGGATGTATTTTTCATAGTTCTTTATCTGGCCGTTCCATGTACCGATTGTCTGTAGCTTTTTACTACTATTTTCAGTAGCCTTTCACAGTATGGATGCGCGGGCTTGCTGAACTGTTCAGCCATCTACTGGAGAACATGTGGGCTGTTTCCAGTTTGGATCAACCGACACCAGGGAAAAAGCCGTCCCTGACTGTCACTGGTGTGAACACACTCCCTCTTCTCTAAGATAAAAGCTCGGGTGTGTGATTATTGGTCGATGAGTGGTTTATTATTCCCTTTTTCCAGCAAGCAAATGGTTTGTGCGAGGCTGTGGCACGTGCGCATCTTCTCCAGGAATGGAGCCGTTTTCCTGCACCCTTGTCAGCCCAAGTCAGGGAATGGCTTGCAGGAGTTTGCTCTTCTTCCACCGCATGGTAGACTCCTGGATCAAACTCAGGCCATCAGGCTGGGCAGCACGCACCGTTAACACACCGAGCTATCTCACCAGCTCTGTTATCATGAAAAATGTATGTGTGTGCATGTCCTGCCTACAGACATGTGTGTGCATTGCTGTGTGCTCCTGGTGCTCACGGAGGCAGGACATGGGTACCAGAAACCCTGGAACTGGAGTGCTGGGAACGGAATCCAGGTCCTCTGCAAGAACAGCGAGCGCTCTCAACTGCAGAGGCTTAACATCCTGCCCCTCCCCTTTTAAAAGAATATAGATATTTTGATGGGCATGTAATGCTCTTCTAATTTTCATCCCTCTTATGTGCAGGATCCTGAACATGTTGTGTATTTGTAATATTTCTTTTTTCTATGTATGTTCTTCAATATATTGGTTTGAATGAGATTGCCCCCTCACCCCCACCCTCCACCCCACCCCCCACTCCCCACCCCCCACTCCCCACTCCCGTAGGCTCATATTTTTGCATGTTTAGTTCCCAGTTGATGAACTGTTTAGGAAAGATTAGGAAGTGTGTCCTTACTGGAGGAGATATGTAGCATGAGCTTTTATCTACCCTGCTTTATGTCACCGGTGGGTTGAGCTTCTAGCCACCTGCCCAGGGAATCTTTGGATCCACAAAGAAAACACACATGCACACACACACACACACACACACACACACAATCTCTCTCTCTCTCTCTCTCTCACACACACACACACACACACACACACATACACACACACTAGCTTGTTTTTTTTTAAAGATTTATTTATTTATTATATGTAAGTACACTGTAGCTGTCTTCAGACACCCCAGAAGAGGGCGTCAGATTTTGTTACGGATGACTGTGAGCCACCATGTGGTTGCTGGGATTTGAACTCAGGACCTTTAGAAGAGCAGTCAGTGCTCTTAACCGCTGAACCATCTCTCCAGCCCAGAGATGCCATCTAGCTCAATGGCTGGACACTTCTAATCCTCCAGGACACTTCTAATCCTACCCTAGGCCACTGGACACTTCCCTGAAATCTCACACAGCTGGTTGGCTTTATCTCTTACAGCTCCTACATCCCACCGTATCCCGCCACTCTATGGTGATTCCTCTCTCTCCTCCATCCGTGAGTTCTAGCCTGCACAACTCTAAGCATCCTGCCCTGCCTCCTTTTGCCTACCCATTGGCCACTGGTGTCTTTATTGGTCAATCGAAAACCAACTGGGGACAAGGGACTTTAGCATTTAGACACGCAGATTCTCAATTGAATCAAAGCATTAGAACCAATTTCCAACAGAGGTGTGTCATGTAAAAGCCAGACCTGCCAGGCCCAGTCTCTCTGTTTCTGTCTGCCTGTCTGTCTGTCTGTCTGTCTGTCTGTCTCTCTGCTACCTGAAGTGAGCTCTAGGCTACTGCTTCAGTACCAAGGCTCTCTGCTTCCCACTGTGATGATGATAAACTAACCCTCTAAAACTGTAGCAAGCCCCCAGCCAAATGCTCTCTTTTATAAGAGTCCCCTTGATCCTGGTGTCTCTGCACAGCGATAGAAGAGAGACTAGGACATTCAGAGACATGTCTCTTCATTTCTTCTGTTCAGAGTCCCATTGGACTGCTTGCTTTCTCACTACTAACATTTGCAAGTTTAGACATTCTAGATAGTAGTCCTCGGTCATATTTACAGTTTGAAAATATTTTCTCTCACTTCGAAAGAGTTCAGGATGAGATTTCTTGGTGTATAATTTGTGTGTGTGTGTGTGTGTGTGTGTGTGATATTGGACATTGAACCCAGGGCCTGGCACATGCTAAGCTACTACTTAACCACTGAATCACAGCCTGGTATCTCTCCTCCTTTTAATAGTCGTTCACAAAGTAAATGTGTTTTTATAATGTTTTGGTGAAGTTCAATTTATCAATTCTCCACTGTCTGTGCTTTGGTGTCTAGGGTAAGAACTCTCTGCTTAGCCAGGCCTTACGGTGATTGCACTGTTTTCTAGCTTAATGGTTTATATTTACATCTGTGATCCAGTCTGAGGTCATTTTTTAACAAGGCTTGAAGTTAAGCTAAAAACTTTTTTGCTTATGGTTTTCTAATTTGGAACTTGTATTTGTCAAACTCTTTGAGAGTATCAGGGTATGAGGAACTGGGGTGGTGGTGGTCAGGCAGTGATGGAATGGTAAAATAGTAACCGATTTGTAGGGGAAGGGGTACATTTCCACTCTATAAATATTTACCTGCAGGTGTGAATACAACTGCCATATGCTGATTTTAAATCACCAGTGTGATGGCACCGGGTTAGGGAAGGTGTGCATACACTCAGAGCTAATAACTGCACACACAGCAAGAGGATGTGGAGGGGAGGCCAGAGTGTAGGGACCTGAATCTTTTATAAGAAGCTGCATTTTTTTTTTTTTTGGTTTTTTGGATTTGGTTTTTTGGAGACAGGGTTTCTCTGTATAGCCCTGGCTGTCCTGGAACTCACTCTGTAGACCAGGCTGGCCTCGAACTCAGAAATCCGCCTGTGTCTGCCTCCCAGAGTGCTGGGATTACAGGCATGCGCCACCACTGCCCTGCTAGAAGCTGCATTTTTTAAAAGTCTTATTTTTATTTGTGTGTGTGTGTGTCCCCAAAGTTGGAAGAAGGTATTGGATCCCCTGGAACTGGTGTTAAAGGCGATATGAAGTGCCAAGTGTGAATGCTGGGAATCGAACTCAAGTCTTCTGGAAGATCATGAGCCATCTCTGCAGTCCTATAAGTCACCTTCTTAATAGTTCTACGGAGGGGTGTGTGTGTGTGTGTGTGTGTACGTGTGTAAAAGTGACTGCCTTCAAGCCTTATAACCTGTACGCATGTGGGTGGAGCCACAGATTCCTAATGGTGTGTCTTCCTTGATTTTATTGAAACTAGGACTCTGACCCCAAAGCTCATGGAGTCTGCATGACACAGAGCCGGCTTGCTCGAGGATCTCTGTCTCTGCCTCAGAATGCTGGGATTGCAGACAGTTGCCATGCCTGCCTGGCCTTTGTGTGACTGCAGCAGATCCAAATTCTGGTCCTCCCCACCGAACCATCTGCCGCCCCTATTTTTATTATTCTGGGTAATAAGGAAGCCTGGCCTTTTCTGGAGATAAATACTGCAGAATCAAGTTTGAAAAGATAGATCAGGGGCGTGGCTCGGTGGAGGAGCACTTTCTCTACTCTGTTAGAGTCTCTGAGTTCACCCCTAGGACTCAACAAACAAACAAACAAACAAAAACAAATGCAGAACAAAGACAAAGGCGATTTTCAGTAATGGCTGTGTGTAACGGCCAGCTATTGACATTCCTGAAAATTTAACAATAGACTTTCAGGACCTGTACAAGATGGTTTATAGGAAGAATAATATCAAAGGACACCACACACACACACACACAGACACCACACGCGCGCACGCGCACACACACACACACACACACACACACGGGGTTGGAGGAGAGAGAGAGAGAGAGAGAGAGAGAGAGAGAGAGAGAGAGAGAATGGATATGTCTCTTGCTGATTTCTCTAGCTAGGAGGCAGGAAATGGGATAGGAAATTGAAGACTGTGGGTGGCTTTTTCATTATCTATTTTCTAGAACTGTTATTATTACTGGAAATTGAAATGATAACAAGAAAAACTAAAATAGATACTTTTTCTTGTCTGCTAACTATGAGTAAAGAAATTATTTGGAGGATTTAATTGGAATGTGTGTGCTTGTGTGTGTGTGTGTGTTTATGTATGTGTGTATGTATATGTGTGTATGTGTGAATGTATGTGTCTATGTGTGTGTGTGCATATGCATGTACAAGTGTGTCTGTGTGTGTGTTCTGTTACTGGTAGCTCTTCTGCTCCCCTTTTACCAACCGTAATACAGTAAAACTAAGCCTTTGGCTAAGTTAGCTCATATCCTACACTGGATATGTGTGGAGTCTGCTTTAAAATCCATGATTCCTAAGCTAATTAATTTTGAGATGGGATCTCACTTTTGCAGCCAAGGCTGGTCCTCAACTCACAGCAATCCTCCTGCCTCAGCCTCCTTCTAGGAGTGAGCTACTTTTACACCTAGAGCTCTCATTCCTCTTTAATCGTAAGTTCTACTGGCTCCTCTGTCTGGGTGACCCCATCAGTGAGGACCCTTGCATTTGCTGCTCGTCTAAGGGCTGGGCCGCAGCTCCTGTCCAGACTCTGCAGTACCAAAGCCTGGCCACAAAAGGCCCTTACACATACATAAACGTGGCTGGGTGGGTCGTCAGGCTTGCCAATCACGCCTGGTGATTCCTCAAACTCAAGCAATGGCAGAAGGAGAGAGCCTACTCCACAAAGTTATCCTCTGATTCCCCCCACCATGCTCTCTGTAGCGTGCTCCTCAACAGAATGTTCATGTGTGTACTTGTATACACACACGAATAATAAATACAAATCAAGGTAAAATAATTGAACAGGGAGCCAACAGGGTGGTTCAGTGGGTAAGAGGTTTACTCTGCAACCACAAGGACTCAAGCATCCACATCACATACCTTAGATTTAGGCGGCTCCCTGCTCCCTGCCAAATAACAGGCCCAGAACAGAGTTCTCCATGCTAACCTAGAGGCCCTGAGGGTCCCTTTCCACACATTTCTCCCTGCAAAATGTATTTAATCTTCCGTCCACCCTGAGAAGTTGGTATGGTATCGTAGGCATCCATTTGCCACGATGAACAGTCAGTGAACAGTTTACAACCATGGACTGTCTCTTTCATCAAAACCCGCAGTGGGGAGTCGTGGAGAAGACATTTGGCTATGGAGCTGCAGCCTCCTGAAGAAGGCCTCTCTGTTTCCAGCCACAACGGCAGCCAAGGTAAGGACAGTCAT
>NC_067481.1:81806890-81834390 GCF_947179515.1 Apodemus sylvaticus
GCCACCATGTGGTTGCTAGGATTTGAACTCAGGACCTTCAGAAGAGCAGTCAGTGCTCTTAACCACTGAACCATCTCTCCAGCCCCACATGGAGGCTTTTTAGCTCTGCATTCTGAAAACACCTGGCCAGAGTAGACTTACCTCAGTGCTATTCACTCCTACCATCAGGCACACAGGAAAATCCTGTTCTTTATCACCAATTGAGATGTGGGCCACCAAGTAATAATAAAGGCCAACAAATAATAATAAAAACTCTGGGTCCTTGAAGAAGTGCACTTACGCTCTGAGAAGGCTCAGGATTATCCCCATATCAACGTCACACTCCCTCTGCACACTGATAACTTTTTTTGAGACAGTTTCACCCTTAGCCCAGACAGGTTTTGAACTCAATGCAATCCTCCTGCCTCAGCCAGCAGAATGCAGGCGTTAAAGACAGAAGCTAAAGCAGCGTTCTAATCGGAAGGAATGTGACTACGACCTGTGAGCTTCTGTGTGATCTTCCAGTTTCTTCTTCTTAACTTCCCGGTTCTTCTGGCTCCAGTCAGTTCCTAAAGTGTGCCCGCCTCGTCCCTGGGTGGAGAGCGCATTTGTACCTGCAGCCGGGTCATTCTGCCGGAAGAACATTCTTTTCAGGTCCTCCTGTTGCCCATGGGCCCAGCTCCTCCCTGCACACATGGTTTCTGGTTTACAATACTTGACCTACGAATGTTTGACTTTATGATGCTGTAAAAATAGCACACGGCCAGTAGATACTGCCTGGAATTTTGATCTTTCCCCTTACTGTCTCTGTGTAGGATGTTGGCCTTTGCAATGGTGACAGTAGGCCACCCATCAGGGTGAACAACTGCTTTTCCGTGTGCTGGGTAGCTAGGTCCTGACACTCCCTTTTGAATGTATCTCTAACTGAGCAGTACTTTAAAACCTAGCTGTGTTTCAAACATAGTCCTGAAATAAGCAGAAGAGGAGGCTGTCCTAGCTTGAAGGAGTCTGACAGCTGTGGGAGATGGCGGTGGGGGATGGGGAGTGGGGGTGGGGAGAGTGGTAGTTGTCCCCCCCCCCATCTATGCAGTGGTACAAGGTACACAGATAAGGAAAAAAATCCATGTTTTCCACTTAAAACGTATGTCCCTGTGCAATTAGACTTCAGAGATGAACTCTATATTAAATATTTCAGCTACTTCTCTATGGCCATTTATCTAATTTGCTCTTTAATTGTGAATTGTATTTCCCAGGAGGATAGGTCACCCTGTCTTGCCACTGGTGTATGTTCTGCATGTATGTATAGCCCAGATATTAAGATCATTAGCAAGTGGACAGATAAATAGATGAATCAAAAGCTTGGATTTAATGGGTTTTTTTTTAAAGCAGCAATAGAGGCCTGCCTGAGAATAAAAGCTCCCAAGACTGCCAGTCCCCAGCCTCAATCCAGGGGTCTTCATCCATCAGCACCCATGCAGAATCTTAGTCCCTGCGTCGAGGCTCAAGCCCAGCTCGTCTATACCTCGTTGGGGTCTCCTTGGTCAGCGTAGATGAGGAAGCCGGTGAACAGGCTGTCGGTCCAGTAAGGGTCGTAGAAGAGTCCGTTCTGCTCCGAGTAGAAGATCTGCAGCCAGACTTCATCGCCCTCCTTGAGAGCTAGGATGGTGGAGCCCGAGGCCACGTCGTGGTTACCGGTGTTGGCATCAAAAGTCCGAATGCGGTACTGGCCATTGTGCACCAGGCCGATGGCCAGGTGCTTGTTGGCCAGCGTAATGTCATAGGTAAAGTAATAGATCCCCGGCACGCTGCAGACGAACTTGCCACTGGAGGCGTTGTAGTGGCCACCCTCGTTCATCAGAATCTTGTCAAACTTGATGGGCAGTCGCTCGCGTGGGTAGCTCTTAGTAACCGCCACGGAAAAGGCCGACTTGGCTCGGCTACTGCCGCAGCTGCAGGGGCCTGGGAGCCCGGGCTCCCCTTTCTTGCCCTTTGGTCCCTTCTTGCCTGGCGTGCCATGCTTCCCGGGGGTCCCACTGACCCCCTTGGGTCCCCGAGGACCAGCTCTCCCAATGGCCCCAGCTTTGCCCTTTGGTCCTTGTTTCCCACGGTTGCCTGTCCTGCCAGGTGGACCTGGAACACAAAATAGCCGGTTTTATAAAGGGCGGTGTAAGAACCCTGTAGAGCCCTCGGGTGAAGAGACCGAGAAGGCTGTGGAGCACGTGGGAACACAGCCCGAGGTACTTCTCCTCTTGGTCTTTTCAAAACCAGGGTTTTGATGCTTTTAGAAGCACTAGGAATCGGAGCAGAGGGATAATTCACTGGGCCAGGGAATGTAGTTCAATTGGTAGAGGGCTTGCTTAGCGTGTGTGAACTCCTGGGTTCAATCCCCATCATAGTATAAAACTGGACATGGGGGAGGAGTTCAAGCTCACCTTGGCTTCACAGTGAGTTCGAGGCCAGCCTGGGCTTCATAATGAGATTGAGGCCAACCTGGACTATGGGAGACTCTCTCCTCAAGAAAACAAAAAGAAGGAGGTGGATTTTTATGCTGCGTAAAGACAGCAGCAGGTGCCAGGTACTTGCAGGTGACAAGGAAACACCAATGCTATCGAGTCCTGTGTTCTTTCAGTGTGCAGGACAGTGCTGGGCAAACACCGTCTCAGTGCTAAACATCGCTGGCAGGTCCTGCAGAACATCCCTAAAGGTTTGCTCAGGAACTACCTTGTGGTTTTTAATACTGAGTTTTCATAAAATACACACTTGCCTGTGAACAGCATCTTTGTGCCAATGACTGTATAGGAAACATTAATACTTATGAGCCTTTAGCAACAACAGTCTCATGTGGCCGAGGGCTGGTACGAGCGCCCTGCAAAGCCAAGGCTGGCTCTAGCCTGCTGACACCTTCCTTACCTCCCGAAAGCTGGGATTCTGGGATGAACCACCAGGCTCGGCTCCTTGACACGTTTTAAGTAAAAACATATAGGGGAGGGGGCTTGTGCTCCGTTGTAACATAGCCATGCATCGTCTGAATGGGAGGGTTGCATGTAGAGGCATGCCAAATGCCCATCAAAGGCCTTGTTTCAGAGAGATGTTGGTACTAACAAACGTCTGGGATTGGCAGACACAGAGCAACCATGGTTGTATACACCGAAGTGGAGGATGGGGAGACATTTTAGGAATTTTATGCCTTGACACGGTACTCTGTTTCTTCTGTGTCGTATGGTGGCATTTCGCTATACGATGGCTAATCTCGGTGGTCAATTTGATTGGATAGGAATCAGCCAGCAGCCAGGCCTCTGGGCAGGCCTATGAGGGAAGGATTCACCCAATGAGGAAGATGATGTCCTAGAGTGGACAGCGCCTTCTGGCTGTGTCCCAGATACAAAGAGATCTTTGGTAAAGGCCGCTGGATTGGGACTGCTGAGGTGTCCAGCCTCGTGGACTGAGCAGCCAGTGAACTCTCAGCCTTCCCAGCATGAAGATGGTCATTTTGGACCATCCAACCCATACCCTGCCTGTCACTGTTTCATTCAGCAAAGCTGGAGGGACTTCGAGCTCCGAACTCGAACTTTGATAATCAGACATAGAGATGCAGAATTTGAAGTTTGTGCTGCTGGTTTTCAGACTTGCTTTGGTCCAGTATTTCCTCACTAACCTCCCTGTCCTCTCTTTTGGAATGGTCATGTATCTTCTGTGTCATTTATATATTGGAAGTATGTGGGCTGCTTTTTAATTTTGATTTTTTTTTTGCAAGGGGTTACAGGGGTTACAAGGTTACAAAAGATGGCTTTGACTCTCACAAGAGACTTTGGATTTTTAAACAGTTTTAAAACTGATAGGCTATGGGGACTGTTGCAGTTGGACTGAATGCATTTGTATTATGATTTCGCTCTGATTCTATGGGGGGCCACAGAGTGGGATGTGCTGTTTTGAATGAGAATGGTCCCCCCCATAGACTAAGGATTAGGAGGTGTGGCCTCATTGGAGCAGGTGTGTCTTGGATGGGCTTTGGGGTTTCAAAAGCTCACTCCAGGGCTGGTGAGATGACTCAGCTGGTAAGAGCACTTCCGAAGGTCCTGAGTTCAAATCCCAGCAACCACATAGTGGCTCCCAACCACCCGTAATGAGATCTGGCTCCCTCTTCTGGTGTGTCTAAAGACAGCTATAGTGTACTTACATATAATAATAAATAAATCTTTGAAAAAAAGCTCCCTCCAGCCCCCACCCCCTCTCTCCCTGCTTGGGGATCACGGTGTGGGGCTCTCTGTTAATCCCCCATTACCCAGCTGCCCACCCATGCTCTCTGCCATGATGACTGACTAAGACTCCAACATTGCAAGCAAGCTTCAATGCTTTCTTTTATAAAAGTTGCTTTGGTGTCTTTGTTAGGGTTTCTATGGCTGCGACAACACCATCAGAAAGGTAATATGGGGAGAAAAGGTTTATTTGGCTTACAATTCCACATCACTGTTTATCATTGAAAGAAATCAGGACAGGAACTCAAACAGGGCAGGAACTGATGCAGAGACAATGGAGGGATCCTGCCTACTGGCTTAGTCCCCATGGCTTGCTCAGACTGCTCCCTCCCTCCCTCCTTCCCTCCTTCCCTCCTTCTCTCTCTCTCTCTCTCTCTCTCTCTCTCTCTTCTAAAAACATTTTATTTATTTTTATTTCATGCACATTGGTGATTTGACTGCATGTCTGTAGGAGGGTGTACAGGAGTTACATACAGTTGTGAGCTGCCAGGTGGGGTGCTGGGAATTGAATCCAGGTCCATCTAGAAGAGCAGCCAATGCTTTTAACCGCTGAGCCATCTCTCCAGCCTTTAGCCTGCTTTCTTATAGAACACAGGTCCACCAGCCCAGGGATGGCACCACCCACAATGGGCTTGGCACTCCTCTATCAATCAGTAATTAATAAAGTGACCTACAGACTTGTCTGCAGACCAATCTTATTGGGGGATTTTCTTATTTGAGGTACCCTCCTCTCAGTTGACTTTAGCTTGTGTCAAGTTGGTATAAGACTGTCCAGCACATTTGGTCACAGTGACTTTTCAAAACTATAGAACAGTGACCAAGACAGTAACAGAGGTTCATTCTATTGGTTCTGTTCCCCTAGAGGACCCTAATACACATTATAGTCTTGATTTTAATGTCATATATTTAAATATTTACTACTTTAAATAATAGGGAAATGCATTTCCAAATAGCATTTTTTTTTAATTGAAAAGCTAATTTTCAGGCACCATTGTCAAACAATTTTACTTTATGCTTCTGGGTGTGTTGCCTGTCTGTCTGTCTGTCTGTGTGTCTGGTGCCTATGTGATCCCTAAGACTAGAAAAAGTCATTGGATCTCCTGGAGCTGGAGTTACAGATGGTCACTGGGACTCAAACCTGGATCCTCTGGAAGAGAAACCAGTAGTCTTAGCCATAGAAACATCACTCCAGCAAGAAGCCATTTTTGAACTGTGTAAGTAGCACAGATACAGTGTCCTGGCAGTAAATTTAAATGGCACAAATACCAGAAGAGTTCTCCTTCACCGTTCTTCCTTTCCTCTCATTTTCAAGACAGGACCACTGTGCATCCATCCGGTGTGTTCGCTTCCTGACTTTTCTCTAGGTGTGCAAAACTACAGGGTGTGTTTACTCATACAATTAATATATGAATCCACTTAGTTGTACGATCAATTAATAAAACAAGGGTAGGACATTTAGGTCAGTAGTAGAGCACACACTTAGCACCAAAGGGGGATAAAGGACAAATGCAGGGGCAGGGAAACAGACTAGGCAAGTCCTTGATGAAAATGGAAATTAAGGAGTAGGGGAGACCCGCTCAGCCATCAAGAGCACTTTGCAGAGGACCAGCGTTCGGTTCCCAGCACCCACGTTGGGCAGTTCAGAGCCATCTTTAACCCCAGCTCCAAGTGCTTCAGTGTCTTGATCTGGTCTCTTTGGATACTCAGGTGCAAATGAACACACACGTGTGAACACAATTGCATGTATAGACACACTCCAGTTTGGTTTGCCATTCTTTCCCAGCGGTTAGGAAAGGGTAGGAACTTGTATCTCCTGCTGGGTGGTCTGCTTCCTTCTTTGTTACCTGCTGAAAGGCTTCAGAGAAACACTAACTCTCCTTCCTGAAACCTTTCTAGAGATGGGCTTAAGTCTGTTGGTTGGGGGCATGGCTAGACCTCATCCTGCTTCTGTTGCTAGGTGACCTGGATTTGATTGGGTTACACACACACAGATGTTCCATTTCTACTTCTCCCCACTGCCTTCTTTAGCGGTCACTTGACCTCTGGCCGGAGTGATGACTCAAAGAATCCCAGACCTGTTCCCTTTTTGCTCCTTATCAAGGAAAGTAGTTGACCCAGAGACCATCTCCCACAGGATCCACGGGCAAATAAATCTCCAGGAAGGCTCCAGCAGGCCCTGCTTGACCTGAATATGTCACTGGGTCAAAGAATGTGGGACAGTGATATTCAGTGCCTGGCACCCTGCAGGACCTCCTCGGGTTCAGGCATTTCCAATGTCCTCAGAGGTCTTCCCCTAGGCAGAGGTACATTGTAACACTGACTTCAGGACCTTGGATACACTGTTAGTATCACTGCTGTAGATATGAGGATGCCGCAGTTAGGGGAGGTTAAGTCACTTGTCAAAATTAGCATCCCAGGTTGTTCTCAGGGTTCAAGTTCTTACAGCTATGACAAGCTCCTCTAAACCTTGCACCCTGCCTCTTACTCTTCTCATTTGAAACTTGAAATAATAAGGGCATTTCCTCCTCCCCACCCACCCCCACCCCCCCACCCCAGGATGGTATTGATTATCTGATGAATGACGTACTTAAAATGCCTTGTCAGGGTTAAAAGGCTATGTAAGCAAAAGCTATCATGGGGTTGAAAGGGTAGAGTGGGTACTTAACCTGCCCAAGGTCCCGGGTTTAATCCCAAGCACTATGAACAGAAAACTGCTAGAATTTTCCTGCATTTCAGATGTGAGGATGCTGGTGTCATACAGAGCAGGGGTGAAAGGTCACAGAGAGAGGGAAGGTCTAAGTGGAAGGAACGTAACGACAGTATCTAGTCTGTTCTGTGTCTACCTGATTTCTATTTGGATCAGGTAGGCTTTGTGGGGGTCCCTGTGGAGCTGTCAAATACAATGACTAAATGTTTCCACCACCCACTTGAACACACACAGGGGTAGCCCGGGATACAACCTTGGCAAATGATGGCCCCACATCTCCCTGAAAAAAAGGGTAAAAAATATGGGTAGGGGTGAAGCTGTAGGGATGGAGATCTGAAGGCATTGGCTGCTCTTTCAGAACATTCAGCTTTTAGGGGGGATGAAACCAACACACGGGGAGAGGCACAGCCTCGGCAAAAAAGGATGAAACCCCGGGCCAAGCCACTTCTGAATCTGGGCTCTTTTTCTTCACGGTTTAATGAACCAAGCAAGCTCATTTGTGCCTGTTAATTGGGCTGATGTCAGCTGCAAGCCAAGTGCTTTGAATAACAGCTCACAGGCTAGCCTCAACTCAACCAGTTAGCGATTTAAAAACTTAGCAGATTGATAGTCTCCATCTGTTCTCCTCCAATTGGTTATAAAAAGGTAGAGATGGGTGCTAGCTAGTTTTAGGAGCACTAAAGCACCATCCATGGCAGATGCTGGGTGTGACAAGATCTCTTACCTTCTTCTCCACTGTCCCCCCGGTCTCCATCCTGGCCATCTTGGCCATCTTTCCCAGGAAAACCCATTCTTCCCACCACTCCTGAGGATCCTGGTGCTCCTGGAGGGCCAGGCGGGCCTTGGGGACCAGGCAGGCTGCAAACTAGTTGGGGACCACCCTTCTGGAAGTCCCTGCGAGCAAAGGCACCAAGCACTGGGTCAGCAGCACACGGAAGGGCACAGGCCAAGATCATCCAGGAGATCATGGTTGTCACCTGCGGGTGACATAAGAGCAGGTGAGAGCAGACATGGTGCTGACACACTACTGACCAGTCCTGAGGCAGCAAGGGGAGGAGGGGGAAGAGGAGGGGGAGGAGGGAGAGGGGGAGGGGGTAAGGAAGAGGTAGAAGAGGGAAGGAGGGGTAAGGAGGAGGAGGGAGAGGAGAGGAGGGAGGGGAGGAGTCATGGACTCAATTGCATTTCTGCCTGCCTGCCTTTCCTCCATCACAGACATCCATCTAGACCAGTGGTTCTCAACCAATGGGTCACCACCCCTTTGGAAGTCACATGACTCTTTTACAGGGGTCACCTAAGACCATCAGAAAACATGGGCATCTTTTACATTACGATTCATAATAGTAGCAAAATTACAGTTCCGAAGTAGCAGTGAAGAGAATTTCATGGTTGAGGGTCCCTGCGGCATGAGGAGTTGTGTTAAAGGGTCGCAGCATTGGGAAGGCTGAGAATGGCTGATGTAGACAACGTCATTGTGTCTGGAGGGCATACTTGGCTTGGTGAATCCTGTGCTCAGATATACTCTGCAGCGATCCTGAGGCAAGCCGTTCACCATTAGACTGCCATTCCTCCAAGTGGCTGATATGTAGGAGGAATTTGCACCCCAGCCTCCACAGCACTAGTGCCTGACCTGTGGCTTCAGAGAAATACTCCGTTGACATTACGAGGGCATGAATTGTAGCCAGGCTGCTTTGTTCAGGGACTCGGGGCTGCAAGCGTGGGAGATGGAGGACTCAGAGACTGAGGGATGGTGATCCCTCATGAGGGTGCAGCCACACTGCTAGGCGGCCATGGTAAGAACTCTCTAAATGCTTCCGGTGCCCAGATCCAATCTCCGGGCACAGAGCTGTCAATTCACGCTCTAGCTCACACACAATACAGCAGCCTTATAGAATAGGCACAAGTAGAGAAAAGAGGCTCGGAAAGGCGAGGTGATGGTGGTGGGGGGGGGGTGCCTAAGTCACATAGCTCATAGATGGCAGGCTGGGCCTTGACCCAAGCCACACAGTTCCAAAGATCACCCCCTCCTGCTCCAGACTGGACCATCCTTAAGGTTTGAGCATCAGTGTGGGGCAAAGGGGGAGATCCTCTCCTCCTCACCTTCTCTGTGCAGATACACAAACTAGGACTTAGAGCAGAAATCAGGGCCTTGCTTAAGGCAAGCAACAGACGATCTCAGTCATCAACAGGCTCTCTTCTCAGGAGGAAGCTGGAAGGGTGAACAAACTTAGTGGCCATTGCTTCTTGCTGTATGGACGGCTCTCAGTGGTAATTTGCGTTGTGACCTTAGGCTAGCCCCCTTTCCTCTCTGACTCCCTGGTTTTCCTACTCAAACAGCATAGGGCTAGGAGAGAGCAGTCGTTTTTTTTTTTTAAATGAGAGTCCATCAATCAGATTGAGAGGGGGCTTGTTAAAATGCAGATGGTTGAGTCCCAAACCCTAAATTTATGCACAAGTAGCCCAGGGGCAGGGCTGGATAATTTGCATTCATAGTAATTCGGCTAGGACTGATGGCTATGCAGTCCCTTTCCATCTCTGGCCTTCCTTCCCATTATGGATATGAGGAGAGGCTGGCTTCATGGCTCCCACACAGCCTTTGACCACATGATCAGAGTCCCAGTTCATGGGTGGTATGGAAGCTGGAAGCAGGGTGAGGACATTGCTCAATCTTTGAAACTCTGGGTTCTGCCCGAATCCCTCACCCCTCCCCCAACCCCTTTGCTTCCCATCTTGCTTTGGTCTTGATGCTGACAACCGCCAAGGGTTTTGAGCCCTCTTTGGCTCTTCCCCTTGGAACAAGCTGGCCCCTCCTCAGCTCCTGGGCCAGGTTAGGGCTTCACCTGCCCCACATAAGTGCTCTAGCACGAAAGCTGCATCTCCAGATCTCTCTCTTCTTTCCTTTCCTTTTGAGACACGGTCTCACCGAGTTTCTCACGCTAGATTTGAACTCCAGCCACTGACTGGTGTTTGTTTCCAAAGGAACAGAGGGAAACAAACATAGGTGACTGTGCTCCATCTTTCTGTGTCAGGCTTTCTCAGCATAATGTATGTTAGTATCTCATCCATGACGGATGCTTCTGGAAAACTGGCCCAGACACCCCTCAGGCCCTCTGTGCCCTTTCCTCTTCCTGCCCAATGAGATGAGAACGGGCTGGTGTAATCTGGATTTCTTTTTTCCTGAGTTGGGAATTGAACCCTGGGTCTCATGCACGCTAAACAAGTGCTTTGCCACTGAACAACATTCCCTAGCCCAGCTAGGAGCTGAAGCGTAAGAGTGAAAGTCTTAAGAATACAGTCTTAAGAATGAAAGTTAATTTTCCAAGCACTTTACGAATGATCTGGAAGTTTGTGACCTATAAACATTCCATATTAGCAAGAAAGGGAGGAAGGGAGGGATAAAAGGAGGGAGGGAGGGAGGGAAAAAGAGGTGGGATGACTTTACAAGAAGATGTGAACCCCAGAGAGACAGCTAATCTACCATAGTGTTCCCGTCTATTCTACAGCCAGGAGGCCCCTCAGAGGGAGAACACTTGCTCTCTCCAGCCGGGTCTCCTCTAGACAGAGAGGGGTCAGTGGCCTCTCAGTGACAGCTGGCTGGAGCAGGCCCCAGAGCCTAAGGGGTGGGCTGCTCTGGGACACACAGGGAGATGTTTTATTTTTATTTTCATTTTTTTTCTCTGAAGCTGGAGCCCGAAGGTTCTTGCAGCCCCAGAGACATTCCTGCAGCTGGAGCCAGGAATAGCTTTGGAAAGAAAAGCAGGGGACTCGATTTGCTCCCAGAGCTGAAGGCAGAGAAGAGTCCCCCGGCTTCCCAGCCATCTCCAAGGAAAACAAGACTCCAAATAGCTCTGCTCCGCCTTGCCCCGAGCTCACACCACCACCCACATGATGGCCCTGGAGAGAAAAGACTGGAGAAGGGGTGGGATCACGACCCCAGCCCATCTAGATGGGGTAAAGCTCTCACAGCTTTTACATAAACATAGAGCCAATTTGGGGAGGGTGTCAATGACAACTGAGGCAGAGACAGAGTGACATAATTAAGCTCCCCCAGTGATCCAGGATCTGCATGAAGCTCTTTACCTGCATTGTGTTATTGGAAGGGTACAGTAAACCTATGAAGGCAAAAGGAAGTTTTTAAAGGAAGAAACTGAGGCTCTAAGAGGTGAAGTGATTTATCCACTGTCACAGCATCAGAGAGCAGGGTTCGCCCATGGCCAGCCATGCCTAGAACCACGCTTACCCCGCATTGCCTATTTCCCTTCTGCACCTTCCTCCCACATACCCAGCGAGGCAATTCGTTCATGTTAGTGGCATGAGTTATATTTGAACTTGGCGTTGGCTGCCCCTGCTCTACAAATGTGTTCCAGGCTGTCAGCATTGCTTAGATGTTTTCTTTCCAAACATCCCGGATTGTAGAAGAGACCTTGAAGCACATGCCAAAGCGGCACATAATATTCTTTGAGATGCGTTTTTGTCTTACAGTTTTATACACATGCATCCCACATGACTTTGAGAATGTCGAGGTGATATTTACTTTGGTAAGCAGACAGTTGAGAGAAATCTCTTGTCCTCCGGGGTGTGGAGGGGCACATCTGTTATCACAGGACTCAGGTGTATGCAAAAGAGTCAGGAGTCCAAAGTTGTCCTTAGCTTAGCAAGGACAAGGCCATCCTTGACTACAAGGAACCCAGTCTCAGAAACACACAATAAAGGAGGCTGGAGAGGTGGCTCAGTAGTTAAGAGCACTGGCTGCTCTTCTAGAGGATCTGGGATCAATTTCCAGCACCCACATGATAGCTCACAACTGTCTGTAACTACTGTTCCCATGGGTCTGACACCCTCACACAGATATACCATGCAGGCAGAGCACCAATGCACATAAAATAAAATCACACACACACACACACACACACACACACACACACACACACACACACAGAGAGAGAGAGAGAGAGAGAGAGAGAGAGAGAGAACACAAAACAAAAACGTTTCCTGCTTCAATAGACACACATCTCCAAAACCCTCTGGAGTGATTATGATGTGGAATTCAACAGGGGTCCTAGCCAAGAGATCTGGGTTCAGGTTTGCAGAGCCCACCCCATGCCATGACTCATTCCTCACTTGGACTTTCAACAGCCTCCCTTTCCGTGACTCGCAACCTCTTCCACACGCCCCAGCCAGAGTTTAAATCCATCCACCGGCCACCTCATTCTTCAAGCTGGTCCAGTAGCTTCTGGCTGTAGGCCACAGCACAGGAACTCCTAACAGGGCCCAGATGGCCCTAAATGACCCAGCCTCAGCCTCAGCCTCACCCCAGCCTCTGCTCCCTTCTTGCTTTGCTTGTGGGAGAGCTACAGGGCCTCCATCACAGTGTACCCCCAGACTTAGCTTCCAACCAAGTATTCCCTGACCCCCTCTTTTGGGCAGTTCCTCCTCCCTGGCTCATACAACCACTTCTTTTGTTTGTTTACTGTGTCATCTCTCTCATGCCTAAATCCCAGGAGCACACGGCTTCAGCTGGCCACCTGTTTATAAACTTTCAAGCAGATATTTAAGAACTAGCTGCTTTGGGGCTGGAGAGATGGCTCAGTGGTTAACAGTACCTTCTGCTCTTCCAAAGGACTTGGGTTCAAGTCCCAGCATCTATATAGGGCAGCTTACAACCGGCTGTAACTTCACGGCATCTGACATCATTATCTGGTATTTGAGGGTTCCCATGAGTTCTTGCACATGCACACACATACACACACACATGCACACACACACACATGCACACACACACATGCACACACATACACATACACACACATATACACAGACATGCACACACACACATACACACACATGCACACACACACATACACACATACACATGTACACACACATACACACACACATGCACACGCACACGCACGTGCACACACAAGCAAATCTTGAAATAAGAAAAATATCTGCTTTATAATTAATTGTTTGAGACTTAGGAAATCTGTAGGGGAAAGAAAAGAGGGTCTAAACACTAGAGATCATAGAAACCCCTAATTCAGGCAACTTTTCTTTCTTCTGTCAGTTTTTCTTACATGGCCCAGACAGAGCAAATCCAGTTCCTTTGGATCGCTCACTCTGCCTTTCTGTCCCTGTCTCTGGGGCTATTCTTGCAGAATGCTACACATACAGCAAATGTTCCACAAAGAGAGGTTTAATTAGCCAAATAAAAACTTAACCATTACCTGCCCCCCACTCCCTTACCTTTTTAAAAACTGTCATCTAAATTGTTCTTTCTGGGTATGGGTTGGGAAGAAAGGCTTCATTAAGTCTTCTTGCTGAAAGGAAAAACAAAAAAGCAAAAAAAAAAAAAAAAAAAAAAAAAAAAAAGATAGTTAAATCCCCGAGATGGAATCATGAGGTGTTAAACTTGGATGCATTCTGAAGTCTGGTTTTAATCTGCCCAGTCCTGGGCTTCTAGCCTTGCAGGAAAGTAGCTAGTGATTTACGGATGTGCATTCTCTAGGAAAGCTCTGGGACCCCCATGGCTCCAGCTTCGAGTCCTCTGTAGGAGAAGAACCTTCTCCCACCACCCTTCACAGGGCATAGCCTCCGACTCATTTGTGAGGGCTTCCTGCCAAAACTGTGACACAGGAAGCAAAAGCGGCAGAGGCGGGGACCCTGGCCTTTCTTGTATTTCTCTGGAATGTGGTCTGTAAGTACAAATGCCGGGAATGCTTGTCTGAGCTTTGAGCGTAGTTGTGAGGCCCAGGTGCTGACCAATCTCCCCTTGAAGATCTAAACATCCCAGATAAACAGTTGTTATCCTCAGTGGTTAAAAGCCCTGGGAAAACCCTGTCACTCACTCATTTGTTTAACTATTTCATGGACACAATGCTATTTTTAACCCACAGAGACTGTGACAAGAATGAGCTTATGCCCTTTTGAACACCTAGGCCAGAGGCTGACACAGTAAACCCTGCAGTTGGCTGCCTGCCCCCAAATTGGAATCTGTTCCCCAGAAGCCCTGTCAGTTGGCTTCCTCTTCTGTGAAGCCTCAGCTCTAATCTCATCTCCTTGAGGAGCACCGCCCACGGTCTAAAAGTATTTGACCCATAATGATCTCCGGCTACCCTGTCCTGCCTTCCAATGCGTTTGACCCACTTGTGGTGAGGATAGATTCGCCTCTGTCTCTTCCTGCTGCTGGGAGATCTGGGGAGGTAGGGCCCTCGCCTGTCCCTCTCTCTAACCCCGGAGCCTACCACAGCGGCACGTATAGAGCACGCTCGGCACAACTGAAGTGACTTGATTGCAATGGTCGCTCCTGAGCCACGAAATACCAGCACGATGCCTTGCCTCATCCTCAGCGGAAGAGGACCTCCCGGTTGGATCCAACTGGGCAATTCTTCCTGTGTGTGTGGACTTAAAAGGGTTCGAGGCTAGTGGCTGGGGTTAAAGAGAGCTTGCTTGCAGAGGGATGAAGTCTGTTGGAAAAATCTGCTTTTAATGGGAGAGTGCACTAATGGAAAACACCCTGCCTTCACCAATTCCGGGAAGCAAATTAGAAGCAGCCATCTGTCCGTCCCCAGGGTCTCTCAGTGCTGAGGTGGACTGGAGGAGAGGGGCTGGCTGCAGCACCATACAGAGATCTCAGGACATCCCTTTTGGGGCCCACTGGGAAACTGCAGTGCCCAGAGGAGAGAGACAGGGAACTACCAGGCGAACACAGAGAGTTGAAAGGCACGAGGTCCTTTTTCTGGGAAATATTTTAAAATGTCTTCCTTTTTCTCCCTCCCCATTCTTGGCTCTGCCTAGAAACAGAGGTCCAAGGATAAATTATGACCTAATGAGAGGTCTCAGGAGCTAGGACCTGGTTGGCCTTGTCTCAGCAGGCACTTCTGAAGACATGCAGAAGTCAGTCTTGGGATTGGTATCGAAGGGTTCTATCGTCGGCTAGTTATATCTCAGGTTCTTCAAAGCCAAGTGGGCAGTGCGGGCCAGCTCTCTGGTCCAGGCTGCCATAGTCTCTGAGCCTTCACTGAAGAGCTGGCTACAGGGGTCAGGGAGGTGGAGCCGGGCTCCTGGTGATTGAAATGGGAATCCATCAAGCTCTAAGGAGCCTGTGGCTGTCTCATCCCGTGGAGGACCAAGGAAGGCAGAGGAAAAGGATGCAGTGGCTGAGAGAGATGCAGAGAAGGGAAGAGGCGCGAGGGTGTTTGTTTCCCTGTCTTCGTGTCTCTAGGCGGTGAATCTTGGCATGGCAGACTGGCTGACATGGTTGGAGAAAATAATTAGGCAGCGCTGTCCAATAGGAGAAGGACACGAGTCATATGCCATTTTAAAGTAAGAAGAAGCAGGTGAAATTATTTTCAGTGTTATTTAGGTCAAGGTACAATCTCATTTGAGCGTTCAATCTTCAAAAAAAATTATTAGCGTGACATTTCACCATCTTTAAAAAGTATTTTTTAAATGTATTTTTATTTTATGAATATGGGTGTTTCGCTTGCCTGTTCATCTTTGTACCGCATGTATGTCTGGTGTCCATGGAAACCAGAAGAGAGTGATGGAGACACTGGAACTGGAGAAGGGAAAGTGTGATCTGTTAGGTACGTGCTGGAAGTAAGTCGAGTCCTCCAGAAGAGGAAGAGCAGTCAGCACCCTTAAGTGCTGAGCCATCTCTCCGGGCCCACATTTTACAAGACTTGATCGACACTAACTTTGGAACCCTATGGAGTTTCTCACACTTGCAACTCAACTTTTATGATTATGTATTAATGTACATTGATAGTTGATTGCATGTGTGTTTGTTTGTGTAACTGTGCGTGTGATTGGACACAGCAAAGCATACCACCGAGTACATGTGGAGGTTAGCGGACAACTCGCAGGAGTATGTTCTTCCCTTCCACCATAACGGTTCTGGGAATTGAACCCAGGTCGGCAGCACCCATAGAGCATCCCTACCGTTCTGGTGGCTCTGACTCTCTCCTCTGGTCTCCACAGGCACAGCATGCAATGGTGCACACATGTACAAAAAGACCCCAGATACTTACTCTCCAGACATGCCATCCTCTAAAGAAGGCTGTAAGTGTCAAACCTATCGATCGATCTCTTTAAGATTACGCTGTGTAAGAACTGGTGGGTAGAGGCTGGAAAGCCACAGAAAACAACTTTGTCCCTGAGGGGATGCCATCTCAGCAAGAGTCATCGGCTAGAGACTGGGGAGAGAGTTTGATGGGAGAAGTGCTTTGCTGCGATGGCGTGTAGGTCTGAAATTAGGACCCCAGCATTCGTAAAAGGCATATGTGTGGTGCTGGGCACCTGTCACCTCAGTGCTGGGGGAGTGGGCACAGGTGTTTTCCTGAAGCTCAATGGCCTGTCAGTCTATCAAAGTGCCAATTCCGGGGTCAATGAGAGTCTGTGTCTCAGAAGCAAAAGCAACAAAACAAAACAGAAACCAAAAACCAAAAAACAAAAACAAACAACAGGCACCCAATGTTAATTTCTGGCTCCCAATGTGAATACACATACATAGATATGAATACACATGAGAAAACATAAATACACAGAAAAAATGATCAGTCAGCTGCTTGCTAATCAGTTGCCTTGTGTGGACTTCAGATTACACCGCATTTTTGTTTGTTTGTTTGTTTGTTTGTTTGTTTGTTTATCCCTGGCTAGCCTGAATTGATGATGTAGAAGAGCTGGCCTGGAACTCTTCAGCAATCCTCCTGCATTTGCTTCCCAACGTGCCCAGCCCCCACATCTCTACTCTTGTTCTTTTGACAGTGTCTCATGTATCTTAGGCTGGCCTGGACCTCACTTGGTAGCCAGAAAGCTCTTGAACTTCTGTCCTTTCAGCCTGTGTCTCCCAGATGCAGCGATTACAGGTATATGCCACCAGAGCTGCCTTTACACTGTACTTTTAATTTCTGGGGTTTTTTTTCCCCTCTAATTTTAAGGTAATTTTTGTGTTCAAGTAAAAAATTCTAGAGCTGGGGAGATGACCCAGTGAGCAAAGTACTTGCTGTGCAGATGTGAAGGCCTCCCTCAGTTCAAATCCCAGACCCCACAGAAAGCTGGAGATTGAAGCGTGAGTCTGTATGTAATTCTAGGGCTCCTACGGTAAGACGGGAAGTGGAGACACAAGACTCCTTGGAAATTCAGGACAACTATAAGCAAAAGTGGGACTGAACCTCAAATGAGGTGGAAAGTCCAGCACCTAAAATTGTTCCATTGTCCTCTGCACGCAGGCTGCCCAAATGGCTATACCTACGCTCGGGCACTCAAATATTCACAGAGAAAGGCAGAGAGGAAATATTTAGCTTTTCTGGGGGACTCAGCATTCCACAGGCATTGTATTGCTCCCCATAGTCCAAGAGGCTGATACTGGCTTCTCCATTTTTGCAGAAGACAAAACAGAATCCAGAAAAATATAAAATAATTTCCCTGTGCCAAGTATATCTGGGAAACTAGGCCTGCCAACCCCAGGCCTAGTGCTCGTGGTGCTCCCTCTTCGCCCCTCTGCTAGCAGGAAGGTCTCTAACGGGTTAGTGGTGCCAGCAGGACTGAGCCCGTGTGCAGAGAAAGAAGCCAAAAGTGCACAAATCCAGGGAGGGTGATTGGCTTTAGAAAAGGTTTGGCAGAGAGTTGCTTCCAACACTGGCCCTAGAATAGAAGAGGATTAACTGAGCGATCCCACTTGTGCGGGATTCCTCTCATGGAAGTCTGCAGATTGCAGGGCTCCCACTGGCAGGAAGAAGGTGGAGAAGTGAGAGCATCCGTCTGCCACCTCCTAGTGAACACCGGGGAACGGGAAACATCAGTGTGAGATTATGGGAAAGAGTGCACAGTCACCAGGGCCAGGACTAGACAAGAAAGAACACAGTGACAAAAAGTTACTTCCTGGGCTGGGGGAACAAATACCTGCTAGTGTAAGGACCTGTATTTGATCTCCAGAATCTACATTTTTTTAAAAAAAAGGAAGTCAACCTGGTAAAATGTGCTTGTAATTTCATCCCTGGAGAAGCAGAGACAAGTGAATCTCAGGGACTCCCTGGAAAACCAGCCTAGCCTGTTTGGTGAGCTACAGGCCTGTGAGAGGCCCAGACTGGGCATGGGTGACACTGGACAATTCTTAAGGAACAACATCTGATATTGTCCTCTGACCTCTACATCACTCAAGTGCATGTGTCCTTATTAGTACACAGAGAGAGAGAAACACATAGACACATGCATACACACAGAAAACACACACAGATACATACATACATACATACATACATACATACATAAACACACATGCAGACACATGCATAGACACACACACAGAAAACACACATATGCAGACATGCAAAGAGACACAGGCACACAGACACAGAGACATCCACACACAAAGACTCACACACAGAAAACACACACATGCAGACATGCACAGAGACACAGGTACACATACAGATAGATACATTCACACACAAAGACACATACACACAGAAAATATACACATGCAGACACACAGAGACATATATATACACAGAGACATATAGACACACAGGCACACAGACACAGATACATCCACACACAGATATATCCATACACAGAGACACATATACACACAGACATGCGCGCGCGCGTGCGCGCGCGCGCACACACACACACACACACACACACACAGACAAACACAGAAATTTCTTGGGGGGATCTTGCTGACTTCTTCATGGAGTCACAAGTAGCTTCAAAGATGTTTTTTAACTTGTTTAAAGAATTCCAATTGACCCTACTAGAACAAATGTCTAGCCCTTGCTAGGATCTGGGAAGGCATCGCTTGTTCGAATCTGCTTTGCTGGTTGAATGAGAAAGGGACAGAGGCAATGTCTGGAGAGACGAGCAGAGGGACTGAGTTAGTTGGTGGTGGTGAGCTGAGTAATTCTCGTAGCAACCAAATAATCCCGTGCAGATGGGAGAGCAGAAATAAAACAGCGAGAAGAGAGGCTTCTGATAACGCTAAATGCCGTCGTCATTATTAACGCTGCTGGTCTGCTGTAGACAGTCTCCGGCAGATGGTCATTACAGGAAGGACCCCTGGAATGCTGCAGACTGGTGTTATGGTCACGGCAGAGGAGCACCACACTGAGATGTACGAAGACCTTCGTGTGTTACAGGAGAGGCACTGGCTGGGCTGGGAGACCACGGTCAGCCACCGTGATGGTTTGGTTGAGGGTTAAGGTCCCTGGGGTGGGGGGTGGATCTGAGGGCAGTGGTGAGAGAGAATGTGAACCGTGTATAGATACAAACGGCCAAGGGCGTTTGGGGTATGGCTCTGCAGGGAAAGACCTCTGCTAGTGTGCACAAACCCTGGGTTTGATCCCTGGCCCGAAGAAATCCGATGTGGTGACACACTGGGAATCCTACCACACGGTGGCAGGGGCAGGAGGAGCAGGAGTCAAAGGTCATCCTTAGCTACATAGTGAGTTCAAGGCTAGAAGGGTCAGAGGAGACCCTGGCTCTAAAGAAAACAAAGATAAGGCTTAGAGACAAATAGTTTGATGAAGGAGGGGGAGTGGAGAGAATGTGAAGAACCAGATGCAGTTTTCTGACTGTTGTTTACTATCTCTTTCTGAGCACAATCTGCACCACCTTTCTCCCCATTTTAATGTATTTAAAGAAATACATTTCTTTAAATGTATTTGTCCAGAGCAAAAGAGACAACGAGTCCTATTGAGGTTAACTCTGAGAACCCAAGCAGCCAATTTGGACACAAAGGGTTAAATACCTTTGCTGTCTGTGCAGCCCTGAGCTTGTCCTTAAAGTGACTGAGTCAGTTCCTCCTTTGAAGAGAGATAAGTCGTTGTCATGGAAACGAAAGCACAGGTACAAGTTCTTGGCCCGAGGGCTTGGTACCAAAGATGTTCTCAGTAAACCACAGGGCTCTTTTCCTTCTTAACTTGAGCCACCAGTCAGAGCCTGGCACGGGACATGCTCCTTAGAAATGTTTGAATTCGGGCTGTAATGCCCAAGGCAGAGGTGGAGAGGGGCCCCAATCCATCCATCTCCATCCCGGGACGAGGACTCGGCTACCTCATCTCGAGCCTATAGCATCCAAGGTTCCTCCAGGTCCTCCCAGCTCTCTGTTCTGAAGGGCGCAACACTCACCGTCTGTGCCCCACGCCACGTCCAGGGCCATCCGATGTCGATGTGGCAGCTCTGGTGGTGCTCAGTCCTGCCTGCAGCAGCCAGAGATGCGGGCCCCAGGCATAGTTTTCCCATCCCGTCATGGGCGGGAGCGCCTTCTTTCCAGGTCACGTGCGTGCGCTGGCTAGCAGCTGGCCTTCTTTTTCCCTTCGGATTTCAGAAAGACTTCCAGCGGTGGGGGCAGCTTGGGTGTGCCGGTGCATTTATGTGTGTAGAAGCTGTCGGAACATTTGAAGGTTTAGTACACGAGTCGTTGTTATTGCTGTGTGTTGCCAGTGTCTGCAGAGCCATCTGTGCATACACGTGGGCTTTATCTCTTGGTGGATCCGAGGCTGTCAGGAGAGAACATCTCCCTATACACTGAATGCACTGGAGAGTGATTATAAGGTGTTCATACATGTTTAGTAGCTTGTGTGTGTGTGTGTGTGTACACGCATGTGCCTCACACATAGGTTATACATCCAAACATACAACAGACTCCAGTACACACGTGCAGATTCTTGGTGAAAGCTGAGCTGAGTGTGTAACTGGGTGTGTATGATAGTGGCTAAGTATCTGTGTGAGGTGACATTGATGAGTGTTCATCGGCTTCTTTTCTGCACACACACACACACACACACACTAGCATGCAAGCAACTTTGTGGAGGATTTTCTCTGGATGTTACTGTCCACACCTATGGGAGCATATGTATATGTGTCCTGGCCCTTAGCTCTCTCCTCTGCAGACAACAGTTCCTTTTTTATCCCTCTGACTCTCAGGCCTACCTCTAGTCATGCAGAGAGGTGGGGGAGGGAAGAGGAAGAGGGAGGAGGAAGGAGAGGGAGGAGGAGGGAGAGGGGGAGAGAGAGAGGGAGAAGGAGAGGGAGAGGGGGAGGGAGAGGGAGAGAGAACCTATTGGATGATCTCAGCCCCCAAGCCATCAGAGAGATCTCAGTTAGATAACAAGCAGATACTAGAAGAAGAACTCCCCAAAGGCCTGTCATTAACTTCTCTCCCTTCCTCTGCTCCCTTCTAGCTCCTAGTATTCCACTGGGCAGCAGGAGCATCTGGCTAACATCTGTCATAAGATGCAGACTTTACAGTCAGAATTTTGATGCAGCAATGCCTTCGAAGTCCAATGCTGATTCCACCCCCCCAGACAAGTCAGTGGAGCACATAGACAGTCTTTCACTTTCAGAGATGTCAGAAGAATAATGATCTCACCTGTACCCACCTTCCTTCCCTTAGCTGTGACACTTACCCATAAGGCATTTAGGAAGCTATCAAGCTATACAGAGATCAGTATTGATATTACAAAAATTTATAATTTGTAATGATCATAAATGTTATACTAATACCATCATATATATAATGGCATTATATACTGTATAATACAAAATAAGTAATGATACAAAGATATGTTAGTGAGCTCTTTATCCAACAAATTAAAGGATTAACCTACATTTACTTATTTATGTGTGCATGCATGTGTGTGGAGGTCAGTGGGCCTCAGACTGGCCATGCCTACAAGGTAGGCACAAGTCCAAGGGAACCAATTCACCCTCCCATCTGATCTTCATGAGAGGTACCCGTTTTCTTCTGAAGTATTAACTTCAGAGACGTAGTCCTAGTTTTCCTTGAGCCATAGCTTCATGCCACTTGGAAAAACCCGCTTATGACAAGAGACAGTGACAGCCCCACATAAGGACTGGAAGGGACAGAGTGCCACGGCTACTTTATAAAAGCCTTTGTTCTGATACTTGTAATTGCTGTGATAGAAGTCCTCTTCTCTAACTCTTATCCTCTCTTTAAACTAGCTTCAATGAGTTCCTGCAGTAACTATAGAAGGAGACCCACTGCAGTGCCTGCCTCCCGTACCTACTTCAAACCTTTCCTTTCGTATGAAGTTCTTTCAATGTGGGATGATGTAAATGAAGTCATTTCTTTGAATTATTAACTGATGATTTGCTGGGTCCCCCACAACTTCTCTGTGCCTCTCTTCTGAACTCTAACGATGCTGTTGGTAGGTTGACATGTTGTAAGGGGGAACAATCAGACCACAAAATCACCAGTGTGAGCCAGCCTCTAGCCTGCTTGCCTGAAACATCACTGTCTAGAACCCTTCCCAGTTGCTCCTCCCACTGGCTAGAGCCATACCCTCATCTGTGTACCCCTTGCTTACACTGGGTGGGCAAGCATTCCCTGGTCTAGGCTGTGTCTGAGTCTTTAGACTCGCTAAGGACGAAAGGTCCTGAAAATTAATTTAGGCCAAGGTCCCGATTCCATGCACGATGCCAAGGGGCCCAGAGACTGCCAGTTGCTTCATAGCTGCGGAGCCGATATGAAATCTATAGCTAAAATATGGATTACTCTCTTTGCCCGTTTCAATCCTTCCTTTGTTCCACCCTTGGCACACAAGTGTCTACACACCATTATTGAGTCATTCCAAAAGCTAGTGGCCAAGACCCAAGAACTCAGACGTTCATTTTCAATACAGTGTTGGAGAAGTTCTCCAGAATGAGGTCACTCTAGATGGGCGGGGAGACAGTCGTTGGTGAGGTGGGTATGCTGCCATTGGATGGCTCCTGGGTTGGTGGGCCTGGGGAATTATACTCACGGCTGTAATGTCATCTGATGGAAAAGATCAAGTTAAAAGGCCATGAGTTTGAAGCAGACATGAGCCACCTCTGTCACTGAGGAGACAACGAGACGGTCATTCATCCCCAAAGAAAGAATGTAGATTTATATGACATGAATTTTGTTTTGGTGTTGTTGTTGGACATAGCAGTTCTGAGAATTTGTTCTGGAAGTATGCCCCGTGTCTTTCAACCCGTTGAACTGAGAAAGAACTTTAAACAGTTAGGGAGAAAGTTAAATAAGTCATCACACACTTGTATACAAACAACAAGTCACAGAAGCAAAACCGAGAAGAGAACGCAAGATATCTCATCTGAGTGTGGTGGGTGGCGCAAACCTTTATGATGGCACTCAGGAGGTTGAAACAGGATTAGGCATTTGATTCACTGGGCGACCAAGTGAAATGCTTCACACACACACACACACACACACACACATACACACACACACACACACACAGATTTAACCAACTAACCAAACAAACAACAAAACAAAAAACCCAAAACAAACAAACAAAAACCAAACCAAACCAACAACAACAACAACAACAAAAACAAAAAAAAAAACAAAACAAAGCAAAGAACTCATGAAAGGAACTGTATTCCCTAGAGAGAGGAACTGAAAAAACCTGGAGACATTTTTATTTTCCACTGTGTGTCTTGGAATGATGTGCATTTGAAAGCCATGGGAGTGTTTTTACTAATTCAGTATCCTGCTTTCTGATAAAGCAAAAAAATAAAGTCCTGTGAAACAATTCTTTGCAACTCTTCCCCTTGCTATTGTGGATGGGCTTGGATTGGCGGGTGTGGCAGAGACCCCAAAAACTAACCGTGAACTCCATACAATGACATGAGTTATTTAGGGAAATAGTGAAGATGGAAGTTTGTTCTTCCATTTCACAGGAAAAAAAAAATGTGTGGAGCACAAGGATGGGTCTTTCCCCGAGACTGCATTAATGACAGGGAGCTGAGGTGACCTAACCATTGGTCCTAGCCATGAGGAACTTTATTAGAGCGAGATAGAGGCGTTTCCATGGGGAAGGGAAGAGTAAACAGAGGGAGCCTCCACCAGTAGAGTGGTTTCAGGAAAGCTGAAGTCCTGAAAGGGCTGGAGCTCTGACAGAAATTAGACCAAAACAGACGCTACATCTCTTCAAACAGGAAGTGGCCAGAAAAGCTCCAACCAGATTCCAGATGTAACTTGCAAGGCGTTGGCTGGAGAAATCTCATTTTTAGAATCAGATGAAGAGAGGGTGGGGGAGGAAGAAAAGGGAAAAAAAACCAAGACAAGACAACAAAAGAAAAGAAGAGATGAGAAAAGAAAAAAAGAAAAAAGAAAAGAAAAGGAAGGAAACAAAAAGAAAAAGCACTTGAGAAGGCTTTTCAAATGCAAGGCTTAGAAAGGAGCAAGCTGGGTATGGTGGTTCACGCCTGTAATCCCAGGGATTAATGTAGGAGGATTGCTGAGAATTTGGGGCAAGCCTGGGCTATACAGAGGGTGACAGAGTAAGACCTAGTCACAAAACAAAACAGATATGTTGTTTGAAGGAGTGCTGCAAACCGCTCCGCAGAATCAAGCTTTGAAGAGCGGGTATGGACAGGACTTGCCCCACTTCTGCCAGTGTAGTCACGTGAGAGAAAAGGAAAAGGAAATTCTCCATCTCTGCAGTTTGGCTTGGAAGAAAAATCAGAACCCCAGATCAGAAGTGAGATGTGACTGAACTAGAGTCTGGGAAGAGACTCTGCAGCTGCTTGTGTCTGAGGGAGCTCTGTGCACGTCAGCAATCCTTGGAAGGGAGTTCTGCATGTTAGGTCTGCGCACACCTGGCAGATGTATTTACCTACAGTAAACTATATCTGTGTGCACAGTCATCTCCTTAATGATCTATAACTTCCATGCTCCAGCCACAGAGAAGTTGAGCTTTGGACTTGGGATGGTTACAAAGTGCCACATGTGTGAGTTACAGACTAGAAGTGAACTTTTTTTCATTAAAAAAAAAAAGATCAAAAGGAAAACCAATTAAAAAAAATAAAAGAGGATAGGGTCTTTGCTATGTAGCCCAGTCTGACCTTGACCCTGAGCATAAGTCATTCCACCAAGCTAGTCCATCTCACTAATGACATTATGCAGATTAGATCTAATAAGGTGATGAAGTACCCTCCATGTAAAATGCCTGCTAATCACAGAACTCACTTTGTTGAAATTTCTGATGTTCTGATACTATAGAGAATAATGCAACAGCCATTTAATGGCAAAAAACAAGTTACTATTTCTCATTCCTTACCATGGTGGTGAAGCTCAATGCTCGATAACCCTTGGGCCCTTTGTGGTATTTCCTCAACCCGTGTACCAAGTCATCCAGGAGCCAGAGAGCAACGCACGAATGACTTTGAAGCAAGCCTGGCTCTAGTGCTGGCTGCTGCTCTGCCTCCTGGAGCTTGAGGCCTAGTGGATCCAATGATACTTTGAAGAGAAAACAGAGGTTCTATATGGAGCCCGTGCTGAATGCCAATAGGGGAATATCTCCGGAGCTTTTAGAGAAAATCCACACTCTGAGAAGTAATAGATCATAGTCTTCTGCTAAGTCTTGTGAAGGCCGAGCCCTTTACAGTGATGCTGGATGCTATTTGTTTTTTTACTTTCAAAGGATAAATGCAATTTTTTTATTGATATATTTTTATTTACATTTCAAATGATTTCCCCTTTTCTGGGTCCCCACTCCCCGCAAGTCCCATAAGCCCTCTTCCGTCCCCCTGTTCTTCCATCCATCCCTTCCCACTTCCCTGTTCTGTTATTCCCCTATACTCTTGCACTGAGTCTTTCCAGAACCAGGGCCCACTCCTCCATTCTTTTTGGACATCATTTAATTTGTGGATTATGTCCTGGGTATTCAAAGTTTCTAGGCTAATATCCACTTATCAGTGAGTGCATACCATGATTGATCTTTTGAGACTGGGTTACCTCACTTAGTATGATGTTCTCCAGCTCCATCCATTTGTCTAAGAATTTCATGAATTCATTGTTTCTAATGGCTGAATAGTACTCCATTGTGTAAATATACCACATTTTTTTGTATCCATTGCTGGATGCTATTTGATTCTACAGCTCATATCTTGGATTAGTGAACATAAAACAGAAGAAGGAATAGATACCCACAGATACATTGATCTTCATAGAAGGGAGGACTTAAATATACTTAGATGAAAAAAATGATTGAGGCTTTTGATCTTAAATTATAGATTGAAAAGCAGGGATTGGCAGCCTAACCTATCTCAGACAATAGAAGCTTAGACCTTGATGTCACTATTAAAGAGTGTAAGATGGTAGGGGAGCACAATCTCAACAGATAATATTTGTTTAGATTGTTTCAATTGCTTTGAGTTGTTTTAATTATCAAAATGAAGATGTTTATAAGTTTGGTGGTATTTATGATATTAAAATTCCTCTGGGAGGAATGATTTCTGGAGACTGGACCAAGGACATGCTATTTTGAGAGAGAGAGGCTCTGTATTTGTGTTGACAAAGGAGGAAAGGCTTTGAACCCCTTTTAAAATGATATGGATCAGATATGTTAGGGGAAGACCCTCTTAAGATATTGGTTACAAACAGAAAAGAAATACTTAAGAAGACCAATCAGGATAGGTAACTTGATTTGCTGATTCCTCATCATGGGAACAGCACAATAACTGACTTAGACATAAAAATGTCTCTAGCTAAAACCTCAGCTAAATTTATACAATAAATCTTGTTGATTATGAAATCCTCAAGATTCTTCATGTCCTCCTTCATATGGCATGAATAAAGATTCATTACAATTAATTATTGATCAAATTAACTCATAAAAAGACAGTTGTCTTTCACCTACTCAAAGAAGGAACAAATTCATCCTTAACTGATCTGTGCACCTTGCATGATCCATACAAATATCTTAATAATACTAACATTTTGGTTATGAGATTTATATATTACAGAATGTTCAGCTCTGGCAAGATTTATCCTCAGGGCACTGAAACGACCTGCTGTTCCAGCCCCATGCTTCCTGATGCTGTTCAGAGACTTGCTTCCAGAACAGCTTCAGGAATTGCTGCGGATTCCCTATGGATTCAGTTCAACCAGCCTTTCCAATCAAAATTTCAGTCAAGTCCTCAGCTTTCTAAGCATACAGAGACTGGACAACAGATGGCAAAGCTAGCTTTCTTAGGTCTAACCAACTTTTCTAGCCCCTCCCCACTGCTTTAAAGAATTTCTTGTCGCCCCTATTCAGCAGGAAAAAGTTATGGAGAGCTGCCATCTTGATCCCTTGAGTATGTGGTTATGGTTATTTTATAAATTATAGAGAAGTTGTCATTTTAAGGAATAATTTGGAAATGGTCATAATTTTGAACAGGAAGGAATTAGCTGGGATGGATTACTAAATCTTTTCTTAACCAAAACATTATATAGCCACAATCTTACATTGGTAGAAATCTTTATAGTTGATACAAATTGAAGTTATAATTCTACATTGATACAGAGTTTATAGATTGATGCAGGTTTAAGGTTTTTGTTGATATAAATTTCTTATATTGCTACAAAATTTGAAAATAATACAGTTACTCTTAGATAGGCATTGTACCTGGGCAACTTATTTAAGAATACAAGGCTTAGACCCAGTTCTTCTAATAACTGCTATTACAAAGGGTTAAAAATGATTAAGTAACACAGGTTAAGGACCAGGTAATAAACTCATGGTTATATTAGATTCTGATCTAATTATATTAAGGTGCTTTTATAA